>NC_085140.1:234648080-234816491 GCF_024139115.2 Armigeres subalbatus | reverse complement strand
AAGTTATGTCATTTCTAATCAACATTTGATATTATTGAGCTATTTTCGTCTACTCGGGGACGAACTCTATTCGATCGG
The DNA here is from genome assembly GCF_024139115.2 of Armigeres subalbatus. Lineage (NCBI taxonomy): Eukaryota > Metazoa > Arthropoda > Insecta > Diptera > Culicidae > Armigeres > Armigeres subalbatus. The sequence continues at coordinate 234,816,413 of NC_085140.1, read as the reverse complement.
AGAATTTTGCGGAGTCCAAAGTACGTACGATTTCCTGCCATGATGCGTCTCCGAATTTCTGCTGGTATCGTTCTCAGAGGTCACCAATAGCCCAAGTACACGAATTCTTCAACATCACGTTTTCTTCACCACGATACAAACTCATGGTGGGTGGCTTATATTTTCCGCTCTTGAGCCTCTTCCCACCATGTACTTCGTCTTCGATGTGTTGATGACTAGTCCTATCCGTTTAGCTTCCTTTTCAGTTTGATGTAAGCTCTCCATTTTCTCAATGTGTGTGCCATTATATCAATGTTGTCGCGAAACCAAATAGCTGAACGGACTACATGTCCTTCGTATTCCTGCCCTTCGTATAACTCCCTCCAAAGGATGTTGAAAGCAGGAACGAAAACCATCATCTTGCTGTAACCTCTCTGCGTTTCGAAGGGACTTGAGAATGCCCTGAAACTCAAACTACGCACATCACCCGATCCATCGTCGCCTTGATCAACCTTATAAGTTTATCCGGAAATCCGTTTAAATTCATGCATTAGCTGCGCTGGTCCCGATCGATTGTATCATATGCAGCTTTGAAGTCGTTGAATAGATGATGTGTGGGCACGATGTGATCGCGGCATTTCTGCAACCTGACAAACGGCGAACACCTGGTCCACGCAGAACGTTCGCCAAATAATCCGCTTATCGTCCTTTTGAGATGGGACACACGATACCTTCATCCACTCCTGCGGCATAACATCATCCTCCCAAACATTGGTAATTACCCAGTGCAGCGATCTAGCCAGTGTCCCACCACCGTGTTTTAACAGCTTCCCAGTTTCAACCTGGGCCTTTTTGTTTTCAGCCGGCCAATCTCCTTCTGAATTTCCTGGAGATCCGGAGCCGGTAAACGTATGTCCTGCGCGCGTGCTCCGGTTCATTGCCCACCGCACCGTTGTCTGCACTTCGCCATTCAGGTATCTTCGTAGTGCTGCCGCCACCTCTGGATCACCTCACGCCTGTTCGTAAGAAGGTTCCCGTTTATGTCCGTCGCATATTGGGCTGTTGCACGTGGACCATGCCAGAACAGACGCTGATGGAGCCGCACCTCCTGGTGAACAGACGCCTGATCAGTCGGGTCATATTTAATTGATTGAAGTCCCACCCAACACCAGGACTAGGCTAGTGCTTTGAGGGTAGGGCCTCTTGCAGACACATGCAGCTTTTTATAGAAGTTCAACAGAGCCCACTGTCCGACCCACCACATCCTAGGGCCCACAGGATGCCCCTCTCACTCTAGGATGCCAGAAGGACAACAGTGCCCAGGCTACACTACCAGCTACGCAAACCTTAGCTGGCGGTCAATTGTCATCGAAAGACCGTGGAAGCATGAGTATTGGAATCAGGGGCACCATAGCTATGTTGGGCGCTCTTCCCGGATGTCAACTCACCACTTCGTATCCGCATCCGCATAAAGTAAAGTTTTAAAATATAATAATTCACAAAATATTTATAAATAGCTCTCAAAACACTTGTACACATTTTGTAAAAAAATATTTATTAAAACTTTACAAAATAATCCCATTTTCTGGTCACATGACAATGTATAAATATGTAGCTAACCAAACATTTGAAATTTAAACATAAGACTAATAAAAGTTGGTTTCCCATATTTTAAAACCCTTGTTAGGTAGAAGATAATACGACTTGATACAATCGGCACGACTCCAGACGACGAATAAACTTTATCTTAACTTTATTTATTCGTCGTTGTCAATGTACGTATTATAATGTTTTAAGGAAAATGAAAGGTTTTTCAGTAATGATTAACTTTACGTATTTCTATTCATAATGAATTACTAAAACAAAGGCAATTTCAGGGCGAGGAAAGAACCCAAATTAATTGCCTTACAAAGTAGATCAAAATAAATTGAGTTTCACGCATTCAAGCGAAAACTTTATATCATAAATTAAAAACCCTGACTTTGACTCACTCTCCAACAATCGCTTTCTAGCCAACAATCTTATCGCCCGAGCAAAATCGTCATACCTGCATTGCAGTTTGTTTTCGCACCTCATCGCCTGTCCTGTTGCAACACGCGTAAAAGTAATTGCCTTCGATGTGAATCAGAAACAAGTGAAATCCTACCAATATGCGCTACCACATATCTCGCACGATAAGATCATCACTGATGGTTGGGGATTTGACCAACCATCCAACCCAGGCCTCATCCATTCCGTAACGGAGGCGAACACTGAGTGCTTATTAGCGTGCCATACTGAGCATAATCCGTCGTCGTCGCGTTGTCGTGTCGACTCTTCAGAGCCCGGCAGGACAGACATCGATCAACATCACGAAACCGTCGCCGTTAATGGAGTGAAAGACGCTCAGAAACCTGCGATCCACAGGCATCGACCGTAGAATACTTAGTTACAGGCTATTTGACTTTCGCGCCACCGACGACGGTTAGTATCGAATCGACGAATTTTTCAACGCTGCAACCATGAGAATGCGCGTGTCCCTTTCCCAGCGAACAGTCACTTTTGAATTGTTGTTTTACTTTTGAAGATGATCTTTCGCGCGTCTCAAGATGGTCATATTAAAACTGAAGTGTCGTTCGGGAAGGAGAGATTGTTTTCCAATGCTCGCCTCCGTTCGGGTAAACGGCAATAAAAGTGATCTTATGGAAATTTAAGTCGTTTCCTTGAAAGCTGCGGATGGATATTGTCAATCAAGCGCCGTTGTTCTTCAGGTGTTGAACGATGATACTGTCATCTGTGCAGCACTGCTGAAGAATGTGAATGGATCTTAAATGAAAGAAAAATACTGCCTTACTATTAGAGTGAAAGGAAGTTATTTGATTTCAGTTCATTTTGATCCAAAGTTCGATTCTAGGTCGCATGGTACATCATCTGAAATCATTGTAACCAGTATCTTACTAAGCATTCAAATATTTAGAAGGTTCAACTGCAGTCACATATGAAGGCAAGCGCGGAACCACGCATTGCAGACATCTATTATTGCATGCGTATGTTTTCCAAGGAAACAATTATTTCCAAAGTACAATAGCGAGGAGGCAATGTCCCAGTGAGGGATGTAACGCCAATGAAGAAGAAGAAGAAGAAGAAGAAGAAGAAGAAGAGCATTTTGCACAGTTCCTTTAATGGTTTGTTCGGACAAATGACACATTTTTAACATCTTTCGGTTATGTCCATTCAGTCATCTGGCAAAGACCATTTGTCTGAATGCCACTTGGTCAATAGTCATTTAGCCGATTTTCATTTGACTGAATTGGATGTTCCGAAACGGTTATTAGGTTGAAAATAGTTTCCGAAAATGTCATTTTGGTACAGATTTATCATATCCAAGCCATTTTCGTCATTGCAAAATAACGTGCAACTTTTACAAACTCGATTTTTCAGCACGTACAAACGTACAACTCGTGCTGAAAAATCATCATTTTAACAGTTTCACAAACTACTATTTTTTCGAGCTCAAGTTTCGTAAAAGCCACTATTTTCAACTATTTTGTTAAAAATGAAAAGTCTAGGCCGTAAATCCATGTAATCGAAGTTCTGATTTCTTTGAGGACATCGTCCTAGAATGGATAAAAATCAAAAGATGTGAAGAGTTATGCACATTATCCGTCGAATCATTTTACCTAATAGTGAGAACGATGCATGCATAAAAACTTAAAGGTGCAGCCCAATCGGTTTTACGCAAAGTGATGTTGAACTGCGTAGCTATATGAAACGATATATTTCTAGACAACATGGAAAGGACGTTACAGACACAATGTATTCTTTCCAGTGCTTTGTCTATGACATAATAGCTATGTCTGTAAACAAGGAACATGATAGAAAAATTTTAGTTGTAACGCCCTTGCAAATGTTAGTCTTGATTTGTAATTTTACTTGGCGTGTTTTAGTACATTGTTCATCTCATTCACTTATTAAGTTTACATCTAAACAGATAACACTGAATCAACAATTTGACGCCACAATACACGGTTCGTGGCTGCATCTCTCCATCCTCGAATGCGCCCCACGCTCGCCAAGTCGTTTTGCACGTGGTCTGCCCTCGCTCCCTGCGCTCCTCGCCGTCTCGTACCTGCCGGATCAGAAGCGAACACCATATTTGCAGGGTTGCGTCCAGCATTCTTGCAACATGCCCTGGCCATCGTACCATTCCGGCTTTAGCTACCTTCTGAATACGCCGTAGAGCTGGAGCTCATGGTTCATTCTTCGCCGCCACACACCGCTCCTTGCACAGCGCCAAAGATGGTCCTAAGCACCCGTCTCTCGAATAGTGCTCGCAAGTCCTCCTCGAGCAATGTCCATGTTTCATGTCCGTAGAGGACAACCGGTCTTATTAGCTTGTACATAACACATTTGGTGCGGTGGCGAATCTTTTTTGACCGTAGTTTCTTCTGGAGCCCGTAGTAGCCCACTTACAGATGATGTGCCTTCGTATTTCACGACTAACATTGTTATCAGCTCGTCGATCCGAGGTAGACGAATTCCTCGACCACCTAGAAGGTATCCCCGTCTATCGTAACACTGCTTCCCAGGCGGGCCCTGTCGCGCTCGGCTCCGTCCACAAGCATGTACTTGGCTTTGATACTCACCACCAGTCCAACTTTTGTGTTCTCGTTTAGGGGGGTACACGACAGTTCTGCCTTTGCAAATGTTCGGCGACAATGTCCATGTCAAACAAATAAATTGACTGATATTCCATAGCTCTACGCGGTCTATACTGTCGTATGCCGCCTTGAAATCAACGAACAGATGGTGCGTTACCGTATTCACGGCATTTTTGAAGGATTTGCCGTAGGACAGTAAAGATTCGGTCCGTTGTCGAGCGTCCGTCAACGAAGCCGGCTTGATAACTTCCCACGAACTCATCTTACTAATGGTGAGCTAATGGTTTTAGTCAATAAATGTAAAAACAACATTGCCAATGACAACGACATTATCCTCTCTTGTAAATGTTGGGACAAACTCAACTCGCAATAAGCGTTTGTCCCAAACTGCAACAGAATAGGACAATTATCGCCTGCCACGCATTTTGAGAAGAGTCGGTTTCGATGATGTTTTTGGTTAAATTAGTATCAGTTATCATAGATTAGATACAAACTTAACCATCTGTTGACATGATTTGTTTTACTTCTGAAAAAACAAGTTATCCCTACCCTTATGGATCCTGTACACCTCGGTGGTGCAATGGGCCGACTTGAAAGATCTCTATCCTGAGCGTTGCCGGTTATCGCTTTAACCTGTTGCCAGGTTAGATTTCGGTCGACTTCTTTTTATTCTTTATTGAGGCTTCGCCGCCATGAGCCTCTGGGTCTGCCTCTGCTGATGTTCCGCTGGGTTCCAGTTCAATGCTTGTTTACAGATTTCGTTCCCGCCCCTACGTAGAGTGTGGCCGACCCAGCCGCACCTGATCCGAATTTCTGTTGCTATCGGCTTCCGGTGACAACGGCGATAGAGCTCTGTGTTTGAGATCCAATTGTGAGGCCACCAGGCGATTATATACCGCAGGCATCTGTTAATGAACACCTGAGCCGTGAGTGTTCTCCACCGATACACACCATGTTTCGCTAGTGTATAACAGCACAGATTTCACGTTAGAGTTGAAAATTCATTTTGGTGCGTTCACTTATCTGCCGTTTTTCCAGATATTTCTTAAACCGCAAAGGCAGCCCTTGCTTTCTTGATCCTTGTCATGTCGATCTTGGTACCGCCGTCTGACGCCATTTGGCTACCAAGATAGGCTCAACGTTCTCCACTGGTTGCCCGGCTACTGTGAAACTGGAAGGAGTCACCGTGTTTATCCAACGATTTGGTTTTGTTGACGTTGATGACTAAACCTGCGAAGAGGAGCGCTCGGCAAGGTCGTTGAGCTTACTCTATATCAGAGCGCCGTTGCGCGAGGAGTGCAACATCATCCGCCAATTCGAAGTCATTTAGGTGATCCAGGTTATAGGCTGCCATAACAGCCGCGGTTTGGTTCACGGTCAATCGCATCTACCAGAATCTCGTCGATTACGATGAGGAACAGTAACGGTGATAGAATACATCCTGCTTCACAGCAGCTACAGCAGCTACGACCCGGATAGGGTCGGACAAGACCCATTGTGCAGCACTCTACACGAGAAGGTTCACCAGCCTCGATGAGGCGATGATTTTCAGGAACTCCCTTGCGTCAAGGGCACTCCACATATCTCGTGATTGAGACGGTCGAAAGTTTTTTCGAGTCAATGAATACCAAGAAAGGGACTCTTGGAATTCGTGACTGCTCCAGAATGATGCGACCAGCATCTCGGCTGATATGCGGTCGACCCCCGGGGCTTTATTCGATTTCATGCTTTGGATGGCTGTCTGAATCTCAGCAGTGATGGAGCTTCGGTATTGGCGCGTGTTATACGTCGGATCCTGGCAGACTCGCCGAGGTGGTGAGGCCTGGCTGGCACTTGAAAAGTTGTTCGAAGTGCTCAACCAGCGTTTCAGCTGGTCTGTTGGGTCGGTCAATAACCGATCATTCGCGTCTTCACAGGCATCGTTGCATTCATCTTCGCCCCGCTTAAGCGTCGTGAGATATCGTGAGGAGGCGAATGTCCCGTTGCGGGCTCTTTCTCCTTCGTCGGCCAGAGAGCGCCCACGCCGCTTGTCCGTCGACATGAGCGTTTTACTTCCTTCTCAAGAGCGCGTATCGTTGACGGGCTAAGATTTTGGCTCTCTGGTTTTCGATCCTCTATCGCGGCTTTGGCTTCTCTTCGCTCCTCTATCTCTCCAGGTCTCATCGGTGATCCATTATTTTCTGCGCGCAGTTCGCCCAGATTGTTCTCGCTGGTGGCGATGAAGGCATTCTGATGGCGGTCCATTGGTCTTCCAGCGCCACCTTCCGGAATATCCGCAGCACGCGTCTCCAGTTCTTCAACGAAGTACCGTTTCACCGTGGCATCTTCCAGTCGGCGTGTGTTGAATCGTCGTCCAATTTTTCCTCCTGCCGACGAACTCGCGCAATGCGCAGGCGTATTTCGCCGATGAGGAGGTGATGATCAGACGCGATATCGGCACTACGTTTATTCCGACATCAAGAAGTCTCCGTCCCCATTTTCGGCTGATGCAGATGTGGTCGATTTGATTTTCTGTAAAGCCGTCACGGGAGACCCACGTGACCTTGTGAACGGTCGATGAGGGAAGAGATCCTCGATCACCATGTCGTTATTACCACAAATTCTGCGAACAGCTCTCCGTTTTCGCTCATTTTCCGAGACCATGGCGTCCCATGATGCGCCTATGGTTCGAGTTGTCGGATCCGATCTTCGCATTGAAGTCGCCCAAACAGATCTTGATATCACCCTTCGGAATTCTATCTACGACGGCATTGAGTTGACTGTAGAAGTTCTCTTTGTCTTGCAGATCGGCAGCATCGGTTGGCGCAAACATTGGATTATAGTAAGGTTTCGGACCCGTGTTCTAAATCTGGCACTTGTTAGTTTGGGTTCGGAGCAGTGCGGAGGAAGGATTCCCGGTATCTATGTCAAGCTCGTCGATTATCTAGACTGGATCGAGGCCACCGCTGATGGTTGGATTAGGGAAGTCTGGTCTACTGCGGTGAGCTGCGAGCTATGAGTAGACATGAGTTGAGTCTTGAACAAATGCCAAATAATCATCTTTGCGTTCATTGACATACCTAGATCATGCGGATTTCAATTAAAATGGCGCATATATAGATTTAAGCGAACCACAATGTCAATAAATTTGCGAATTGATGTTTTCGCAATTTATGAAGAGGTATCAACAACTCTACAGTTCACTGCCACGATGAGCATGAAACCAATTTTGAATAATCGTAAACATGGAATGCATCCATAAAGCTGAACCACGCGTCAGAAGTACAGGACGCACAGCTAGCAAAAAATGTTGCTAATTAAAGCGATTCACATAAATAAACAAGAGCGCACAGAAGTGTGTCCGCTGCCAGGTGGTGACAAGTGCAAACTGTTCTTGGAAAAGCAACTGCCATTTATTCTAATCCAACCAGAAAGATGTTCTTGTTCTGCTCGAGATCGAGCATAGCAAAACTGGTATCCACCAGTAGTGCTGGAAAGCGTCGCGAGACAGACAAAGCACTGTTGAATATTTATGAGAAAGATGACAAACAAGGGATAATGTCGATAATGTGAGAGTGCCCGGGTTGGTGCAAATGGATGATGGTGATATGATGGATGGATCTAAACGAGCAGAGCAGCACGCACTGGTAGGACCGCTGCAGAGCGTAGAAATTATGAAAACCAACATTGAATGAAGTGAAAAGTGAATGAACTATGGCAGTTTGTACTTAAATACTAGAATTAAGATAACAAAGCGGTAACAGGATTACGGCACTTGATGATCCATGGTGTCGTTTAAATCTTAATCAATATAACTTCATGTAAATAAATAATTTGCTGTTCTAACGTGTACTCTTCACTTGTTCATTGTTATTCACTTGATGTTAAAGATTGATCTACATTCGGAAAATAAAATACTCATCACTATCAATTAGAGAAACCGGATTCGGCTACCAAGACTCATTTTTTTCGAATCGCCTCAATTCTTTCGCAACAGTGAAATCGAAAAACATAATGATGCCGAAAAGAACGTGAATCGACAAGTTCGTCTTTATCTCCTCCCACAAATACGGTAGGAGCGGTAATAACCTCAATCAACAGCAAAGCATCACGTTTACTAGTTGACGGGCTGGTTCGAATAGGTTCGAATGAAATCGAAATCAAATCAGTAATCAATTTCGTAATCTTCTGCTTGTTGCGCAGGCGATCGATGATTCGAATTTGTGATGGATTAGTTAGGAGGAGCAAAAAAATCAATGCCAGTTGGGGGTCTTTTTTAATGCCAGCTCCTTTCCCTTTTACAATTATCGACGGTGCGGGTGGAAGAATGTTAACAGTTTTTTTTCTGAGTGAATTCAGGCTGAGAAGATGATGGTAGTTTTCATCAGATAGAATAGATACGTAAGCCAAGTTAATTGGGATCAACGCATTGCAGACAAAGTGGGATGCGTGCTTGGATGCGTGTTTGTTCGTTCGTTCCCCTCTAATAATAACTCTTACAATACAATAACCATATTTGGAACTATTTTGCAAACTGCCGAAAACATTGCTTAACTCAAGTTTTGATACACCGCAATATGTATGTTAACTAATTCTGCAAAAGCTAAAGCTTAAGACCAATAAACCCATCAAATCCTAAACGAACTTGAACAAAAGTACATTATTCATTCGTAATGATCCTCAACGAGCAGTGATCCAGTTTAACGGGTGCGCATTATTCAATGGATGACTTGCTCTCTGACAGCGTGAAGTCGCAAATATAAACTACATATTACATCAACCGTCTTTCTTGACCGCAAATTAGCCTAAAACATTCAAAAGAAAGAAAAAAAACAGCAACAAGTACGATCATTAAACAAAAGAGGCATTGTCATGGCGGCTAATTAGCGGCTTAAGTGTCGTTGTTCGTTGGGTGCACGAGGACCTACACCCTGAAAAACCTGTGTGCTCCACTGAACCGCGGCGCGGCACGGCGTGTCAATCGACCTACGAAGCTACGCGACAACCGGCGGCGGCGGTGACATTCCGCGAAGTCAAAGCCAAAAACCTGCACACGTGGAAAGGGGAGCATAATTTTTCAAGTTTAGGTACCTCTCCGCCCGACCACCGACGACGAACCGGCGATATGGAGGCGCAGTTTTCACTTGTCACGAACTATGTTTTTTTGCTGCGGTTGTTGTTTCACTTGAGTAGGGCGAAAGAATATTTGTTTCATAATATCGTCGATAAAGGAAAAGTAATCTGAAATCTTTATGAACAAATCAAACATAATAGAAAAATAATTATTATGAACACAAGTTGTGTTGTGTTACACAAGAATTACTTATTCAATATTTAAAAGACTTCTTCTTCTTCTTATTGGCATTACATCCCCACACCGGGACAGAGCCGCCTCGCAGCTTAGTGTTCATTAAGCACTTCCACAGTTATTAACTGCGAGGTTTCTAAGCCAAGTTACTATTTTTGCATTCGTATATCACGAGGCTAACACAATGATACTTTTATGCCCAAACCGAAAATTGCCTAGACTTGCACCGGAAATCGAACCCAGCCACCCTCAGCTTGGTCTTGCTTTGTAGCCGCGCGTTTTACCGCATGGCTAGGGAGGGCCCTCAATTAAAAGCCGTTTTGGCGATAGTTTTTCTGAAGTAAGGTAATTAAACATTTATTGCCTATTTGTTTCATCCCTATTTAATAAAAATAAATATCCACTTTATTAGGTGCCAATCATCGAGTTACCTTCTAGGGTACTTCTGTTTATCAGGGTTATGGTCGAGCGCGAAAATGAAGTGAGCTTGTTATGTCACCGCAATTCCAAAGTGGATGGCGGCAGGAGCCACTAGACGCGGCCTCAGGCCTCTGATGAGGATGATGATGATGATGATGATTGTCGCAGTCGTGAGCCAGGCGTAAATTGGCCCCAAAGTCTTTTCGAGTCCACACTGTCACTTTCTGCTAAATTAGCTGGAAAAGCGTAATGAGCCTGCAGGAGTATGACACCAGTAGAGGTAAAGTGGTAGAGGGAAATGGCGCTGTGATGCGATTTGTTTTCATTTTCCAGCGTGGGTACTCGTTTGTCAAACTGCATGCTTTAACCGTTGACGGTTAGATAGTATCCGAGCAAGTAAAAGAGGTTCTGTCAGTGACGACAGCGACAATCTCCTCTATACTTTATTACCTCTATTATAGCATTGCACCGCTCAAAAACAAATGTAAAAAAGTGATGATGTATGCGGCGGGAAGTTGCATAACTGCAATTTGGAAGGTAATTTCTACTAATGATATCGCGGTTGAGTGAAGTGATGGTTCGTGCAAATGAACCCTTGATGTGTGGAAAAAGGTGTTTATTGTGGTGTTTCTGATCTATTTTGAAATGATTGTCATATGTATTTTTAATGTTTGGATATATTAAGTGAAACCTTGTCGGTGCTCGCTCAAGTTAAGTAGCGAAAGAAAACAACTCAATTCCTGTGCCATAAGCGCCACTCTACAAAAAGATGCCCCAGGAATAATTTAGTCCGGCCAGAGACATCTCATCGAAGGATGTTTAGTTCTTGCCGTGTCACACGAGAAACAACACTTACCTTAAATGAAGCTAATAAAGAACCTTGAAATCTAGCTGGTTTGCATCTTCACAAACCAATTTGCTTAAACGAGTTCATAAAAATTTAGCGCAATCCATAATAAATTTAAAAAAATCTAGTATTTTTAGAGCACGCCGATTTGTTTAATATCTACAAAAAAACAACAAAATTTGTCCACAATAAGTTAATGTACGCAAAGCTAAGTTGTGAGCTTTCGTTGATTAAATCTATTCGTTGCCAAATCTGCTGCTAGATTACAGAACATTTAACTTTTTGAGCCGTTTTAAATTTCTTTGTGCACTCCCCCGTAACGCTGGATAGACACCTTTGCATGGTGTGTTACGGTGTAAGATCTACCACGGTCACATTGTAAGCTACAGGCAAATCCTGACCCAACGAATACCTTCCCTAATATCCAACTCCGTGGTACTTATGAGGGTGTCGGGGCCTCTCGTTAAGTAAGTACTACACCAACACTTCCTTCTACTCCCATGTTACGGTGAAGATGGGCGTGGTCAGGAGTAGTAATCCTCATGCTTTTGTGGTTTTTATTCTAGATTGAAATCAAGGACCACACCCATCTTGATTTTTGATAGCAATCTGAATAATGATTTCAAAAGGAAAACATGAGTATTACTAGTGTCTAATCTACGAAGTACACCGTAAGGGATGATTCAAATATGACGTCCACTACTTTTTGGGATTTCTAGACCCCCTGTCACGCTTTTTTGTATACCTAGTACATGTACTGCCACAAAATCGTAGACCCCCTCCCCCACCTTCCGAGGACATAGGGCGTGGTATGGCAACCTTGAAAGCAGGCAACGCGCTGGCACGATACCATGGTGTTCTTCGAGTTACGATGTTCGGTGCTACAAGGACACGCAGCTAACCTCGAGGGTGCGTTGTGCACTGGCCCCCTTGAAGCTATATTTTCTTGGTTGTACTGAAGGGACCAGGCTTGGCGGCAAAGGAAACGGTTTAGCTGGTCGGGAATGTAGTCCTGCCTCCCTCGGTGATCCCTAACCCCGCACTTCCTGGTCAACCCAGGATGTCTGTTGAGCAGATTCCCCCTCCATTGTTTAGGAAGGAAAAAAAAGACCCCCTCCCCCCCTAAAACATGTGACATCATTTTTGAACGACCCCTAACTATGCTATGCTTTTGAATTTCTTTGTGCACTAGCTTACGGTTTGGACTCTTTTGGAAACGAAGCGAAGGCAAGATAACTACGACGGTTCCTTGATCTGGCTCAAGTTTCCAACATCGTCAGAATGGCACCACCACGAGGCTTATTACAAAATGGGAGCAGACGCCCACCACGGGGTAAAAGTGAAATTGTAGATCGTGTAGATTCAGTGTTCATGTGTTTACCAGGTTTCAACTTGAAGGCTCACCACAGACACTTTAAAACTAGTATTCATGTCTTACTCTAACCAATGCTTCCACCAATAATAGGAGAAGGTGGTCGGTTGCCGGCACTGGTCGATTGTCATTTGTTATACGTGTGCTATGTAAGCACGATATTGTTGAACCCATTTCCGAAGCATATAGAAGATTTTCTTTCGTTTTACAGAGAAAACATTTTATTGTCAAGTAAAAGCCCACTCCAAAGTTTTTTCGTCGTTTGCTTAGTGCAGCGATCCCGAACATTTTTCTTATAAGGTACCCCTTCAAACTTTTACATTCATTAAGTTACCCCCAATTTTTTTCGCTGTGAATGAAAATAAGCAAAGTATATGTCATGAGCTTTTGAAGTCTTCCTATTGAGTTTGGCTTCCTATTGAAAGTAGGTTTCCGAGCCTATTGAACGGAAACTTCCGAGCCTTGAAAGGATGCTTCAGAGTCTCTTGAAAGACGGCTTCCGAGCCTCATGAAAGGAGGCATCCGAGCCTCTCGAAAAAAAGGTTTTTGAGCCTCTCGAAAGGAGGCTTTCGAGCCTCTCGAAAGGAGGCATCCGAGCCACTTGAAAGGAGGCTTCCGAGTCTCTTGAAGGAGGCTTCCGAGTCTCTTGAGAGGAGGCTTCCGAGTCTCTTGAAAGGAGGCTTCCGAGTTTTTTAAAAGAAGACTTCCAAGCATCTTGAAAGGAGGCTTCCGAGCCTGTTGAAGGGAGCTTCCAAGTCTCTTGAAAGGATGCTTCCGAGCCTCTTGAAGAGAGGCTTCCGAGTCTTTCTGAGGAGGCATCCGAGCCTTATAAAAGGAGACTTCCAAGCCTCTTGAGAGGTGGCTTCTGACCCGAGCAAAGTCTGACATCAGAATAAAGGCAAATAGAAAAGATATTTTGGTATCAACCCCCCAAACATTGGAAGCTGATAGAGTTCTTATTCAACTAAAAAAGCCTTTTACAGGTTAAAAACTAGCTTGTTCAGCATGAATTGTTTGTTGGTAGGAAAAAAATCTAAGGGGCTGTCCATATACTACGTGGACAGATTTTAGTCAGTTTTAGATTCCCCAGCGTGGACAACTGCTCATATAATTCATACCCCCTCATTCATCATACCCCCTCCACCCTAAACTGTCCACGAAATATGTGGACAGCCCCTCCTTTTTTTAAATTTTTGGTCTCTGTTATTGATCACTTATCTTGATTTCAGTTTGCTGTTGATTTCTAAATAATATAAACTGATTACTTATTTCATTATCATGAACCAACATCAAAATCAGTCTTCAATTTGCTCTCAACATCGAATAATTTACAATTTAATGTCACAGTGAGATTTATCTTTTGGTATTTTAACCGATTTTGGTATTTTAACCGTTGAAAAGTAATCAAAATCAGCGATTTCTCAACATCAAAACATGTTATCGATTTGATCTCATGATTTGATCGGGGAGCCTCTTGAAAGGAGGCTTTGGAACCTCTCGAAATAAAGCTTACAAGTTGGTTGGAAGGAGGCTTTCGAGACGCTCATAGGGAGGCTCAAGCCTCTTGCAACAAAACTACTGAGGTTTTCGGAAAAAGTCTTCAAGCCTCTAAAATAAAACCTCCCTAACCTTTAAATTTTAGATTTTTGTCACTCGACGTTTTGTATTTTTGATCTTTTGTCTCAGAGCCCCTCAAACGCTGGGCTGATTGTGGTGGGCTGCATTCAATAGGCTTTAATATACTTTGATAGTTTTAAAAAAGAGAACTACAACTATCACATCTGTATGAATAAGTTTATATTTGAATTGTAATACATCCGCCCGATGTACCTCCTGGGATCAACGAAGGTACTCCCAGGGGTACATGTACCCCAGGTTGAGAGCCGCTGCCTTAGTGCTATAAACCGTAGTAAAACGATCGAAATGGTGAGCGCGTTGCGTATTTATGAAGCAAATTTACTCTACTTGGTTATTCAATATTTAATGCCACCGTACCGTTAACAATTTAACAATTATTTTCATTTTTCAAAAGGGTTACTTATTTCGGTTGTCGGCACCCAGGTGATTATCAAGGGAAATGCATAGTTTCAGGCTATAAGCCAACTAACACTTTTGAAATCTTTATAAAATGTGTATAATGTAGTTAAATGTAATAAATTTCATTGCTATGATACAATAATTCTTGATCTTTCCAGCCGTAACGCCCCCACTTCATAGTTTTTCATTTTGAGTTGGTTTTTTAGAGTGCCGACAACCGACCACCTTTTTTGAAACGGCCTAAAATCAACGTTGTACAAAATAGGTAATATTTTTTTTCCAACAGATGAAATAAAACAAATCTCTCCACTTGTTATTATCTTATGCCTATATGCTTCGATTGGTATGCAAATATCACTACATTGTGCAATTGGACGAATGTTATGGACCAATATCAAAAGGGTGCCGACAACCGACCACCTTCCACTACTATCAATCGATGAAGTTCATGGCGGATGAAGCTATCTACCTCAGATAAATACTTGTTGGACGTTATTAATCCTAATTACGCAATCCTTTCAAATAGCAATGTCGAGAATTCTGAACCACTCGACCTTGCGCTTAAATTTATATTTCCCAATTTGTTAGGTATTTGGAAATAAAGGAAATGTTATTAAGTGGTTAATCAAACTTATGGGCGAAGATCATTGATATGCTTGGTAAACGTTATTTGTTTTGTTCAACATTATTTAATGGCAGGTTGTAGCCGGCAAGGGGCGATCCGTCCTTAAAAGCACGTGGCTTATGCGCCACTCCACAAGGGAGACCACGGCCCAAGTTATTTTGCTCCGGATGAAGGACTCCCAAAGCGGCGAGGAGTCCATTAATTTCCCAGATAGGATTTTACGGATCGTTCCAACTTGGCGACATGAGCTAATTCTTTACCAAACCAAAACGGTATCACCTCGAAGTTATCGCAGTATGCACGTTTACAGCCAACGAAGCCACTCTTAGAGAGACGGTGAGAGCCCACCACACCATATACACTCCAAGCGTGAATGCGCCTATCATCATCTCTCTGTAGACTCTCTCCGGGTCGGGCCTGCTCTTCTACAACGAATTGGAAGCATACAACATACACCCAGTCAAACCTCGCAAGAAAAACACAGAGGACGGGATTCGCAACTATGATGACGCGTTGTGACGAAAATAATACGATTAATGGAAACAAATTTGCTAGAGAGAAAGACTGTTTATTAAGCTGACATGGAAAAACATTAATGAACATTTATTTCATTACTTCTAATAGGGACACATATTTATTGGGGACAGTCGCATATGCTTCTATTTGTTGTTGGTGTTCGTTCATACTATTCCCTAGCTGTGTGCGGTTAACCTCTTCTCTAGCTTCTACTCTATTCTGTGTATGCTCTGGTGCGTTCTTGCGCTATTACGTGACGTCATCCAGACTAACTTTCGCGCATCTCCTTTTACATTCTGCCAGCTCCTGTTAACTGGGTTAGGTGGTTGGCAAATTAGCTCACGCACGCATGTGCACGGTCCGTGATGACGGACCCAATTACTGTCGGCGGGGTAGCAGCTCACGACAAAGTGAAAACAGCGCGATGGCTTTAGCGGCACATCCTTTCTAGTCTACATGACTGGACAACAAATTCCTCCGCGGCACCCTCCTTGGACGCCGCACTCCGTACAAAAAAGAGATGGGGAGACTCACCGTATCGATGGGGCTTACAGTCGATGACCGTTGGGCGAGGTCGATGCTCCTCTGCCAGGGCAACGCTTGGCCATTGCCAAGGCATAGGAATGTCAATCCGGAGATTGCAAGTTCGATTCTAGATCCGGTCTAGAATGATTCCAAGTGGCTAATATATTTGTTTCCCTCCACAAAGTACATCCATTGCCATTGTGCTTGCCACACAAGATATTCATATACATGCAATCGGCGGGGGAAAAAAGTTTTCAAATAAATAACTGAAAAAGCTTAAAAGCATAAGTACATTAAGATTAAGTATACATATTTGGCATAGGGGACGTTGAATTCAAGGAAGCAAAAAGGCCGAAAAGGACAAAAAGTCGAAAAGACAATAGGTTGAAGAAGGACAAAAAGCTCGAAAGGAACAGAAGGTCTGAACAGCGGACAAAAGGTCGAAAAGGCACCAGAAGGTCGAAAAGGGCAAAAGGTCGAAAGCGACAAAAAGGTCGAAAAGGACAAAAGGGCGACCAAGTTGATAACAAGTTTTGTGTATTCCAAAGGAATTTGTGAAAAGCATGTTAAGCATTATCTCATTAATCAAAGTTGAGAAGAATGAGCAATTTCAAAGAAGGAGTAATGAGTATGAACAAATATACTCTATTACCAATATAGTCCACTCTTGATGATTTGAAGAGACAACGCAGTAGCGCCGCGGTGTCACAAAATGCAAGCAATGTAATGAATTGACATTCTGAAGGGTGCTTGAACGTATGATTCAGTATGCAGTATAACATCTGAAATAATATGCTAGAAATCATCCTATGACCCATCCCATGATATCTGAGTTCAAAAATAAAATTTTTAAAATGTAATTCAAATTTTCAAAATTTTAAAATTGGTGTAATTTTACAATCATCGCACCCCTAGCCTATCGTTTTCAGGCATTAGTTACCTTTGTGACGCAAGATGGTGTGAAAGGGCTGTCTTTTGCCTAATATATGGGGATTCTGAAGTGGCTATATTGTTAATATACTATATTTGGTATGAAACAATATTATTAATATCTAGGTAGTTCTTTAAGAGATAAAAAGATTGTTGAATTAGGAAATGAAAAACTTGTATTGTGCGAGACAGAATTGTCCTATACAGTTAGCGAAAAAAAAAATGGGCTTTTATTTATAGGTTTTCTAAATGTTACTTCGATCTGCCAAGATAGTGCACGCGTCAACCACGCAGCATTGAAAATACACCTGCGTGTGATACACGCCGGTGTGTTTGATGTGCGGCGTGCGCCATTTTGGTAAATCAAAAAGAAATTTAGAAAACTCTAACATCCATCTATTAATTTTACTCACTGAATGAATTTTATTTAATTGTTAAAAATCGTGAAAAATAAAAGAGCAGAGTTTTTGCCATATTGTGTAGGTCAACTCTGGTGCGAGATTGATTCTCTCCGTTTCAGCTTCTTGTCTATTTAGATCTTTTGTCCCTTTCGCCTTTTTGATCTTATTGATATTTTGTTTCTTTCGACCGTTTGTCCCGTTCAACGTTTTGTCCTTTCGACCTTATGTCCCGTTCGACGTTTTGTCCTTTCGGTCTTTTTCCCTTTCAACCTTTTGACCTTTTCGACCTTTTGCCCCTTTGCCCTTTTGTCTTCCGGCCTTTTCTCCTTTCAACATTTTGTCTTTCGACCTTTTGTCCCTAACCCGTGGCATGTCCCATTGTCCCTAACGTTAGGCATGAAATGAGAACAAATAACAGAAGACAAAATTGTGATTGTAATGTACATTATACCAAACGTCCGTTATGTCTAACGTAAACTATGCCTAACGTATTTGTGCATAACGTCGCTGCACAAATGCTTACAGCACACTACGTAGAGACGCATGCCAAGTTGCAGTATGATATGTGGAGGGATTGAAGAAGTAGGAGAAGAAGAATTGTCAGTACGCATTCAAGCGTTACAAAAGGATAACGATTTACAACCATGCATTTTTTTTGTTGACATGCTATTAGTTCGATTAAGAATCACATCATGTTTTTTTTATATCTGTGGAAAAAAATCGAATCTTTTTTGCTGATTCTGTTAAAATTGATCATAATTAATCATCCTAATATAATAAATCGTCGTGGGCCCTCCTTAGCCGTGCGGTAAGACGCGCGGCTATAAAGCAAGACCATGCTGAGGGTGGCTGGGTTCGATTCATGGTGCCGGTATAGGCAATTTACGGATTGAAATTGTCTCGACTCCCTGGGCATAAAAGTATCATCGTGCTAGCCTCATGATATACAAATGCAAAAATGGTAACCTGGCTTAGAATAACTGTGGAAGTGCTAAATGAACACTAAGCTGCGAGGCGGCTCTGTCCCAGTGTGGGGATGTAATGCCAATAAGAAGAAGAAGAAGATAAATCGTCTAGCTCAATCCTTTGTAGAGGTACACTCAGGAAAATCGACACATACTTTATGGCAAAAATCCATGTATTTTGAAAAATGCATATCATGTGTCAGCACACCAAATTGCATACAAATTCACACATGGATACGACCCACATAGATAGTATGTATGAACGTTTCATGTAATTCATGCGGCATGAAATATATGTGTCAAAAATATGGAATGCATTTGGCAACCCCCATTGCAAAAATCCATGTGTAAACTCATGAATATAATGCGGAGTTTTTTGTGAGTGTACGTGGCCGGACCATCATTCTCATCATCATAATCATTTCAAAGTTGAGTGGCGTTAAACCGAAAACTGTTTGGCCGAATACTCTATAGGCCACATGGCAGAAAATGTCGTTTGCCAAACAGGTCATTCGGCATTACATCCTTCACTTGGACATTGCCGCTCCGCAGCTTAGTGTTCATTCAGCACTCCACAGTATATTCGTATATCAGGAGGCTAACATGATGATACTTTCATGCCTAGGGAAGTCGAGAAAATTGCCAACCCAAAAATTCCTAGACTGGACCAGAAATAGAAAAAAATGTAAAGAAAATTATTTTGAGCTTTTTAGTGGAATGTCTTCACTTGTCATAAGACGAGTTTGTACAATCCCATTGAATTCCACCACTTAGTGGAATTCAATGGGATTGTACAAACTCGTCTTATGACAAGTAGAAAAAAATGTTTGGTAGATAGGCCTGATAAAAATTTAATATCATTTGGCCATATGGGTCAAGTCCTTTGTCCGAACAAATTATAGGTATGATAAATAAAACCAGTCATTCTCAACATGGAATATACATAGTTAAGTTGCCTTTGCATAGCTGTAACTATATTACAAAAATTAAAAGAAGAAATATCATATTTTGGTAATAACTCAAGATAAATCAAACACAGAGCAATGTATGAGTATGTTGCCTAGATGATTGAATGTCAAATTGCACAGTTTTGGTAAATATTAGTCTTATTTCGTTATTTTATGTCGTATTGGCCTGGTTTTATTACAGTTATGCTCGTACGGATCCCAGATTTCAGAAGACACGTTGGGACTTGTGATGTGCTGCTCGTATCCGAAGCTATTCCGGTGAGTCACTAGGTCAAATGCAGTAAATTTGACCACAACTTCCTCTAAGGAAAGTTATCGTGAAAATAGATCGAAACAAATTATAACGGGGCTGAGATATTAAAGATTTAGTAAACCGTTAAAACCATGTTTTTTTGCTAATCTATTAAAATTCAACAATATTTTGGTGCATATTTCAAAAATTTTTACGATTTTGACACCAAATCTATATAATGAAAATGAGTTGAGATTTCCTTCCTGACTATTTTACTAGCGAACGGGTTGACCGACTTGCAAGATTTTTTCCCTTATCGATTCGATTTGCGATCCGCAAGGTTTGTATTTACAAAAAGTTGGTTCTTTTGTATTGCCTTCACCTCACATTTTTAAGACGAATCAGTAGCTGAAGATCGTCGTCAATAATAATGAAGTTGATTTTAATTTCACATTTGGTCGGGGTTCATCCAAATCGCACCAAGCGCCAACGAAAAATTACCCATTTGTCTGCTCAAACTTTCGTTTAGCAGATTTAATTAGTCGCAAATCGTATCGGATATCCCTCAGCCCCATAACTGAGGATATCCTACTGCAAATCTACGCTTAATTTTGTATAAAACTATTTCCGTTGTCTTTGAACGAACAAAATATCACAAGCCAGTCGAAAAGCCGCTTGGTGCGGTTTGGCTGAACCCCGACCATTTAGGAATTGCAAAGCCACTGGCTTCGACAATTAAATTTGTCAAAGATGCGAGAGCATTATCAATATCACTTTTGGTATCGAGAGGAATATCACCATCAAAATTCCTATCGATATACGTTTAAAATAAATCCCAATCTATGATAAGTAAAAGTAGAGCTGATTGGATTGTTAATGAGATTTCAAACGTCACAGGAAAGTGATCAGAGTCAAAGTCAGCATGAGTTACCAATTGGCCACACATCTGACTTGATTCCGTTAAACCTAAATCAATTGTAGAAGGATTTCGACTGGATGAAAAACAAGCCGGTGCATTGGGATATTGAATAAGGGAAACCGCCAAATGTTGAACGGCTTATTTTGTCGCCTATTGTTGAACTTCCATAAGAAATGAGGGTGCTTGGTGGCCTTGTGTCACTGCTTCTGCCTCATAAGCAGGAGATTAAGGGTTTGATCCCTGGCCCTTTCCAATTTCCTATTAGATAATTTCGTTAATCATATAACTCAATCTCTTTGCAAATCAAATTCTCATTGCTAGCAAGTATGATTCTAAATATAGAATTGTTATAAAAAAAAAGCTGCCTGTTACTTAGTAGCAGTAAATAAAATGTAAAAATAGATTGGTATTCATTTGTACCCGCATACGAATGCTATATACGGTCGCTATGCTCGTGCAGGCCTCATACAAGTAAGAATGTGAGGTTGATGCGGGTAGCGATGGTGTGGTAGACGTGTGCGTGGTATTAGAATCCAATAGCATTCAAATTCTAATTGTAAAAACGAATCCCATTAGAATTCACTTTAATACTTTCTCATTACTCTAGTACTTCTAATTCTCATTCATATATTCCTATCCCATAGATCGAATCACTTACTAAAGTGAATCCGGATAAAAAATCCTTCATACTAACACAATATCCTATCCTAAGACTATCGTGGAGATGCAGAGGTATACTCGGTCTCTAGTAGCAACGAGGGTTGAACTAATAATCATTCCTTCCCTTGATGACCGTAAGGACGTGGCCGGCGCCGTTATTGACTTAGTAAAATGCATTGAATTTCCGAAATTTGCACATTGATAATGATAGCTAAACCCAAGCACCATTCAATTGGTTCCCTGTGCAAATTCGCAATTTCTAATCAATCATTAGTAGCAACTTCCATGAATTGTACGGTTATCCTGCTCATGCTCATGCTCATGCTCATTATTGTTCAACGTCCATAATAAATGCACGTGCGTTCAACAATAGGCAAAAGAATAGCCATTCAACATTTGGCGAATTACCTAGTATCATATCCCGCAGAACAATCTTCAAATCAAATTTTACAATTGGAATTGCTTTGAGCATTATTCCATGAACGGTGTTTGGCATTGAAGTCACCTATTATGAAACATTTGGATTTGTTGCGAGTTAGAATTTGAAGATCAGCTCTCAACAAATTCCTTTGCTGTCCATTGCACTGGAAAGGCAAGTAGGCATGCAGCAATAAAAGAGAATACTATACACGCCTTGACGTTGGTAGTATTTGACTATAACTTCTGAGCACATTGTCCGATATGGAGGATCTACTAGGATACTAGACGAACTGAGGTAATGTATGTGTGTGTGTACGTATGTATAGGTGGATTAATAAGGTAAAGTACAAAAACGTTATGGAAAATGAATGTAAATTTCAACATAATGTCTGAGGCTTTAAAGTGGATACAGATTACAGATATATCTACTCTCCTATCATCACTTCGAAGAAGGCTTAACGTTATCGATCGAGCAATCTAACCTATAAAAAGCACACTTCCACAATTGAATGGATCGTGTGCATAAATCTATCACCCTGTCCGTGCATTTCTGCTAATGATTCAATTTGCACCTCAGTCCTCCGAGGGGCAACAGCTGAAAGTGGTAAACAAACAAAGCACGGTAAGCCAATAAATCCCTTTTCGTCTCGCCATTTGAGTCACTTACTATCAAAATCTGACTTGCCTGCCTAGTCACTGCACTGGTGAATGGCTGGCTGCAAATATCGTAACAAGGTCGAACTTAGGACAGGTCATCTCGAGCAAATCCCATTTTTCCATGGATGATACGGTTCTGCAATCCACAACTTCCAGGAATAGATCCAAGCTAAAAGAAATGAACCAATTGCACCAACACGACGCACAGAAGGGACGAATCCTTAGAAAGAGGGTCAAAAGGTAATTTTCCAAAATGATGTATTCTATTTTTTAAATATTTTTCTCGCATTATACAAAATTCATAAAACATTGTAAATTACGTTGGTTTGAGTCAATTTGACGATATTGTGCCCATGGGGAGTACCTTTGAAGTTGGCATGAAAACTGTTTTTATACACTTCGATAATATATAAATATGAAGTATGATATCTTTGCAATATTTTTCAAATTTGTTATTCAATCATTTCAAACTCAATGATACATCTTCCAAGATAACATAATCAACTATCAATTGCATACATTGTATTACAAATTCATGAAATATTAACCCTTGGCTTATGGAGTTGAATTTGGGCTTATATCGAAATTTACCTCATTTCGTGGTGTTTCTATGTGGTCAGATAACAATTTACCGCATCATTACCCAGCGCTGAAAATCGCATGGCTACTACTTTACATAATATATTTTCAAACTAACGAAATTTAGGGCCCGCCAGAACAACGGTTTTTTCCGAGGCATTTGAAAATGACGTAAAATGCATGAAAATGTATGTATATGTACTGAATGCTACAACCACAAAACTCGATATGAATGTAGTTGAAAATGATAAAATTTCATCACAGTAAGTATAATAAACCCATTTGTTCTCATTTTAAGCCATATTTGTACTTTTGACCGTCTTTTTTTCAATCCGTCCCACTGTGCGACGCCTCAAAGCTAAACGTAGAAATCCCACCAGACAGTCGTTCGTCGCAGGTGCGAGGGAAGGAAAAACTGTCCACAACGCTCGGCTGCAACCGCGCAGGAGGGCGGGTGGTATAAATATGAAACTGCACAAAATGCAAATGAAGTTTAGCACCCAAATGGAGCCCCTCTCCCACCTGAATAGAGGAGAAATCTGACTTACCTTTGTTCTGTAGAGAGTGGATTGCTGAAGTCCCAGTCGGGTGCCACGAATAAATAACCACGTTTTGACACCTTTCTTGTTGCCTGGTGGGGAAAAAGAGAGAGAGAATAGGAAAAAGGAAAATAATTAGCATTGTCATAAATTTCACTTGGCGCGCTGCAAAGCTGGGCATTCACTGCTGATCGAGTTATGCCTGTGCGCTGCAATTGGTTGGATGCGGCAATAAAACTATTTTTATGACTGATGGCTAGATGGTTTTTTGATTAATGTCGCGAATTGTCACTGCAGAGTTATTAGAACTTATTTATTGATTCTCTATTTTTCAAAACATGTAGATCAAGACATGCCAATTGAACAGAGCATGAGACAAAAACGTACACTGGGACTGGAGTTCTCACGTCCTGAACTACTAACAGATAAGCATGCAGAATACAAAAATGATTTAAAAAAATTACAATTTTGTGATATGCCATTTTGTAAATATTCTACAAGCTTTGTATAATTCCTTTTTTAGAAAATTGTAAGATTTAATTGATTCATTGCTCAGTATCAATTTGTGTAAAAAACCATTATTGGGCTACCGGATATGTAGGGCCAAAGGACCGTCTTGGCTCATCCTTCGAATACCGAGCTAATTATGATGGTGACATGTAAGCCACAGGACGACAAACCCGCTGTCGAAATACCACTAACCTTGAGGTCCTTGAGGTCCCACTTCAAAGGAGATGTGGTAAATATGGAAGCACTTTATTTTTTTTATTGGTTTATAACAGAACGGATAACTGGGTCTCCATCTCCAGCTATCATTGCGAGCAAAGGCGTAGGATTTCCAATCCGAAGATAACGAGTTCGATTCTCCGTCCGGTCAAGAATGTTTTCTGGTAGTCATCATTCTCGAATCCCTGGATATAATGTATCCAAAGAGCCATATCGTGGACTTCCTGCGCCCTAGGCGAAACCCTCATATCACAAAATAAAATAAGAATGTGAAAATTTAACATTTAGAGAATGATTTGAATTTAACATAAAAAGTAAGATTAGCAGATTTGGTGGTTTGAAGATGCTTTTATTACCATTCAATACTCCGAAGAATACAAGAACCTGAAAGTTCATGTGGATTGCGGAAAGTTCTCCTGGGATATTTTTCAATTTGCTACTTTTTGACCACATACTTGACAAATTAACTTAGGGACCTTCCAGGGCCGTACTGGAAGTTTCTTTAAATGCTGAAGATTTTGTTTCCAAAGCCTACCCACTGCTGGGTCTAGGTGGGTCAATAAAATCCAACTCGCAAATACGTCGGATGGTGATTGGAATCGTTATCAAATCTGACGCTAGTTGTGTTAATAAAATATTACTCTGCGGTGAGATGGTCGATGGTCAGAACTGCTATCGGATCTAGTTGAATGAGGGAAAACCATATTTTGGAGTGGGTTGCTTGAATTGCCGTCGTACTAAAGTCTTATGAGAAGAGTTTCACCATGTGCCACATTCGACAGATTTCCTGCTGGTTTGGTACGCGCATTTATAACGGGTGACAACTAAAAATTGGAATGACTTCAATACTTTTCTATCAGAATAATAATGCTTTCACATAAATATGACTTTATGTAAATGAATCCTTAGAATTGTCGCACACACACCTTCAATCCATCATTGCGCGCATTGTGCATTTTTTAAAGCGAACAAAGATCATGGGCAAAGTAGGGAGCGAGTGCTAGTAATGGACCCCTTAACGACGGAAACTTACTTCAATCGCTTCGCTAGAGTAAGACTCATGACAAATTGCCATTCTGCAGCACTAGATGACAAGCAACAGGTATCAGTATCGCGTTTCGTACATAACACATGGTAAAACATTCATTTTTACTACTAGAATATGTATTTCAAAGCTATGTAGCCATGTTGCCTATTATGGCCACCCCCGGGTCCATAATACGCAACATCGAGTTTGTTTACATACGTAATATGGTCCGCATTTCCACATGTTCCTGTTGCCTATTATGGACCCCCCTTCTGTGCTAGTAATGGACCCTCTAGCGCGTTTACATTCATAAATTAAAAAAAATTCAGCCTCCCAGTGCAAAACAATTGTATGGAATTACTACCCTGATTAGTGAAGCAACTTTATCCTATGGAAGTTTGCAGGAAATTGTAGATTCAAGCGTAAACTCTCGGTTTTTGTTCAGGGGGTCCATTATATGCATGGGGTCCATTACTCACTCCCTATACAGTCAAACATTTTAAGCGTGAAAATGTTTCGAAAACTGCCATAGCATTTTTGGTCTACTGAGCTCCGTTGTATACAAAGTCCAAAGACACGAAGAAAATCTTAAGCAGGATCAGAAGCAGCATTCCAAAATCGATGAGGCAGAGCCATCCAACGGTCATGTCATACCAGCAAGACTAAGCTGCGCCACACGGCGAACTACGGACTAAGTTTGAAGACTAAGGACAACTCTTTGTATAACATAACATAAATCAGATTGTACTGTACTTCTTTGTAGTTTTCTCCCGAGCCATTCTTTACTTTCCAGTTTTTTAGTTGCCACCCGTTATGGAACTGGCAGAAGATTCTGTTCAAATTCTGACACTTGACGGCACTGTCACTGTCACTGTATATTGGACATATACGGATCAAGCAATATTCAACTCTGAAGTTCATGAGATGGTCTCTCCCATCCCCACTGCAATCGTCTCTCTAGGACAGAGAATATGTGCTCAAAATATGATTGAAATCGGTCATGGTGTTCAGAAGTTACATTGAGATGTTCAATAGTTAAACAAATCCCTCCCACTTTTCCACTACCTAACAACACATGTTTGAATTACTATCCAGCTTTTCACGCTCGGTAATGATTATCCTCGCACTTGGTAGTTTGCCTTTGTATTTGTAATTGTCTTCGATATATCGATATCGAAATTGAGAATATTGAATTTACTCAAAATTTGAATTATTGTAGGTACTGAATAACCCCGGTGGGTTTGATGCATCTCGCTTTATCTTTGACAACAATCATGAAAAGAAAACACTACCCAAATTTGAGTAAAAGTTTATACGATATTCTCATCTTTAAGTACTTTTTACGTAAACTTTGGGTTTAAATATCTGTCCGTCCGATGAAGGGAAGAAAAAATGGCCTTTTCGCCTGTGAGCTTTCCTCCAGCAGCTAGTGTCAAAAGGTACAGTGATCGATTGATTTTTACACATCGATAAGCCGCCATAACCGAGCATGGAAAGCTGGATAAAACTTTCCATTCATTACCTGATTTAAATTAGCTATACAAGAGCTGAATCCGGCACACGTGATGGTATCCAAAAACTTCCGTTCCAGTTTTAAAAACTAACACGAAACCCATCCATTTCGCACTTCGATCAAGGGTGCCGCCGACTCATCGACGGATGTTGTAGCACGTGCCACCTCCGCATGCATGGGATGATGAACTCAATAAATAGCTTAAATCCATTGTTGTGTTATTTTTTTGTTTTGTTCTTTTAGAGTCATGCTTGTTTACTGCTGGAATTGCTCCCTTGCAAAGTGCAAATGACAAGCAGGGATGGATGGTGGCGCTCAACTTGCCATGCGACGTGTTTCCATCATAACACAGACAAACAGATATGATTGTGAACAGCATTATGCAGAGAATACATGATGCACAGAAAATCAAACGAAAAAAAAATAGCGAAATGCTTTACGCGACCAATACGTTTAGCGAACCGCTAAGATCCGATGTCTTCAATGTGATCTCTTATTCACGACGTCACTGGTACGAATCTGGTCTGAGCGGATTTTTTTAAAGCGAATATCTGAGTTTGATTCGCGATTCAACAGATTCTGATTCGCCAAAGTTCTGGTACAATAATAGTTGGGCACCAGATACTTTGGCGTAATCGATACATTTATAACTGTTAATTAAAACTGTTATTTGAAGGATATTCGATCAATCCGTTTGAACGATTTCTTGACTTGACAATTAATCTGAAATTCCTCTGGAAATTTCATCGTAAATTCCTCTCGAAATTCTATCCGAAATTACTCCTGGAGTTCCATAGTGAATTCCTTCAAGAAGTTTTTCGGAAGTTTCTGAAGGAAATACTTCGGAAATTGCTTGAAAAGTTCCTCCAGAAATTCTATCAAAAATTACTCACTAAATTATTTTGGAAATTACTCCAGGAGATCCATCGGGAATTTCTCCAGGAATTCTTTCGGAAGTTTCTTAAGGACAAGCACGACAGAGTCCAATAACGTCCTAGGCCTCACCACACGATTTTCCTCGCAGAAATGTAAAAAAATGTAAATTTATAGGTGATTAGCACATCTGAAAATCATTTTTTCGTGTACATATGCTTCAAGTGCGTAATGATAAAAACTGCTTTTTGTGGTTGCCTGTCGTTTGCTTTTGGAGTTATGTGCCCCTTTCCTTGCTTCCATCCATTGGTTCCCTGTTCAATTGCGATTCACCAGAAATCATGGTCTACGAAATGCACGGACATTATGCTCATGCTCAATTGTTCTTAATGTCGACTATGAATTTCCCTTAAGTATTGCCTCAAAAATTATTTTGAAAATTATTTCAGGACTTTGTATGGAATTTTCTCCAGGATTTCTATAGGATTTTTTTTCAGGAATTCCTTTGGAAACTTCTCCAAAAATTGATTTGGAATCTTTCAGGGATTCCGTGGTATATTCCTCCCAGAAATTCTTTCAGAATTTTTTCCCCGAATTCCTTCGAAGATTCTTCAATTTCTCTTGGGATACCATCAAAGATTCCTTGAATAAAATCATCCATGAGTTCCTACAACAATTCGTATGGAACTTCCTTCACAGTTTATTACACAGATATTTTCAAAGAAATTCTTGAAAAAAAAATGCCGGTAATAGCATCTCTGAAGCATTGAAGAACTTTCGAAGGAATTGCTGAGCGTATTCCCTATAAACCTTCTAGGAATTCTCCAAGAAAATTCAGAAGGTTGTCTAATTTTTAAAGGAATATCTGGAAAAATTTCTGTTGGAATTCTTGGAGGAAGTAATTACTGGAGAAACTCCGAAAGTAATTTCTGGATTGATTTCTCAAGGAATTCCTGAAGGTATTACTAAAAGAATTTTTTGAGGAATTTTTAAGGCAATTCATGAGGGAAGTTTAAAGGCAACATCTGGAGCAAGTTCCATAAGAATTTCTAGAGAAGTAACGATGGAAATTAAAAAGGAAGTTCGAAACAGCTTATCAAGATTAATTCCTCAAAAACTCCTGGAGGAACTACCGAAAGTTCCTGTAGGAATATAAATAAGCAAAATCTGGACACATTTCTGATGAAATTATTGATGATAATAATATTTCCGAATAAAAATGAAGGAGTTGCTCAAGGAATTTTATTAGGAAATACTTAAGGAATCCCGCAGGTCGAAAGGACAAAAGGTCAAAAAGGCAGAACGTCGAAAGTTTTATATATTTTTAGATTACAATTTTTTTAAAGCAGATTTTAAGCGTCTAAGACGAGTTTAGTCCTCCATTTAATTCCACTAAGATTTGTTATCTTTGCAGATACGTATTTTGACCTCAACTGTGAGGTCGTCTTCAGTGTCTTGTACTTGACACGACTTGAAGAAATCAATCGCAGCTGACACTATTTATACTACGCTACGTACCTAATCTAATCTTATATGCCTACTTTATTTACAGACAACTAATTACCTTATTGCTTAGATAGAAACTTGAAGAGCTAAGAGCTGCCGTTTCCCTGATCCTTAGATCTAAATTCGTAATGTAATCCATTATCGTTTTCTCTTTTCGCCTTTCCGCCATATGTTCCTTGAACCTTACATCTAATATTCAGATTTTTAGTTAAATTTTTTTAGTTTTTTTTTAGAATTTCAGAATTTAAAATTTTATATTTTTATATTTTTAGATATTTCAAGATATTAAAATTTTCAGGATTTATTTTTTTTAAATTTTTGGACTTTTGGGTTTAAAATTTTAAAAAATACTAAAAAAATAAGATTATAAATGTTATTTACGTTTTTACAGTTTTTTTATTTAAGATTTTTAAAAAAAAATATATATATCTTGACAAACATTTAAAAAGGGCGTAACAGCCAAAATTTATTCTTTCTGATTCTTCGTCCACATATAGAGCTTTATATGTAGACGAATAATCAGAAAGAATAAATTTTGGCTGTTACGCCCTTTTCAAATGTTGGTCTAGATATATAGATATCTAAAATCTAAGGAATTAGTACATCACGTAAAAGGGTGAGATGTAATCTATTAGAGGAATCGACAGTTTCATGAAATATCAAACGATTGTTTATTAGTGTATTTATAATTATCGGAACGATCTATATTTAGGAATTTTAGATTTTCAGGCTATAAGACTTTCAGATATGAAGACATTGAGATTTTAAGAATTCTGAATTTTTGGACTGTTTAGACTTCTAGATTGGGGCCCTCCATAGCCGTGCGGTGAGACGCGCGGCTACAAAGCATGACCATGCTGAGGGTGGCTGGGTTCGATTCCCGGTGCCGGTCTAGGCAATTTTCGGATTGGAAATTGTCTCGACTTCCCTGGGCATAAAAGTATCATTGTGTTAGCCTCGTGATATACGAATGCAAAAATGGTAACCTGGCTTAGAAACCTCGCAGTTAATAACTGTGGAAGTGCTTAATGAACACTAAGCTGCGAGGCGGCTCTGTCCCAGTGTGCGGATGTAATGCCAATAAGAAGAAGAAGAAGAAGAAGAAGAAGAAGAAGAAGAAGAAGAAGAAGACTTCTAGATTATTAGATTTACCAGTATTTTTCTTTGCTTCTTGTATTTTTAAAACTTTTTGGATTTTGCGATGTCATGATTTTTAAATTTTTCAAATTTTAGATTTTTAGTTAATTAAAATTTTAGATCTTTAGAATTTGATATTTTCAATTTTTAGAAGTTGAAATTTTTAGACTTCTGCTATTTTCGCATTTTTGGATTTCTTTTTCTTTTTCTTTCAGATATCTAGATTTCAAGAATTTTAGATTTTAGAATACCACGATTTTTTTTTTAATTTTAGGATTCCTAGATTTTTGAAATTTTTAAAATCCAGTTTTTTTTAGTTTTAAAATTTTAGACTTCTAGATTTTTAGAACTTTGGGATTTTCGGATTTTAAGATCTTTAAACTTTTAAATCTCCTGAATTCTGGATTTTTGTATTTAACGGTTTTTGGATTTCCAGTTTTTATATTTTTAAATATGGATTTTTAGATTTTTAAATATAGATTTTTCAATAAGTTTATTTTAAGATTTTTATATTTCTGAATTTTTTGAGTTTTTACTTCTTAGAATTTTAGATTTTTACATTTCTAGTTTTTTTTTGTATTTTAGGTTCCAAGTTCTCTTAATTTCAATATTTTAAATTTTTGATTTTGAGGTTTTTCAAATTTAAAATTTTTGAATTTTAGGTTTTGAGTTTTTTTAGATTTCTAGATATGTACCTGAATTTTAAAAATTTGGAAATTTAGATTTTTTGATTTTTTTATAAAAAAAAAACTACCTGCATACTTGGTTTAGCTACAGCGTCGATAAACATATGCCTGGCGTATTGTAGAGCTCCATAATCGTCGGTCTTGGGCGATGTTCCTCCAGTTTCCCCGAACGTTTAGGGTTCCCAGGTCCGCTTCCACCGCGTGCAGCCAGCATGTTGTAGCCTTCCACGAAGTCGCCGGTCCCTATCTGGTTCTCTGTTGAATATTGTTTTCGCTATTATTTCTTCTGACATTCGCACCAAGTGACCAACCCAGTGAAGTCTGCCGTAATTTATACGATTAACAATATTTTACTTCTTTGTATACTTGATGCAGCTCATGATTCATGCGTCTGCATCAAACAATAAAAAAGTATGCTTACAGGGAAGGGGGATTTGCTCCTCGATCGAGCGTCTGTTCTCCATGTTAGGAGCGGCGCACAACAGCGTCTGTTCCCCATGTTAGGGGCGGCAGATCATCGTCCGAGTGCCAGCGAGGGACTCTAAACTAAACTGTGCACATCATGTTCTTCGTGTCAGCATCGAGAAGGCAGCACCTTCAACGCGATGTAGGTAGCGCAACCCTGGTAAGGTAGTCTACCGAAGATTCTACAGTTACCAAGAAAGGTAAAAAAGGTAAACTTAACTATGTGTATAAAAATTAAACATCTTTTCCAAAAAAAGTAAAGATCTGACTTCCCTGACAAGACATCAAGACATAATTTCCAGATTTGTAGAATTTTTGATTTTTAAATTTCTAGTTTTTAGGTATTTTATATTTTCGGACTATGAGATTTTTAAATATAAATACATTGAGATTTAAAGATTTATGAATTTTTAGACTTTTAGATTTTAAGATTATATATTTCACATTTTTTTATTTCTTTGCTTGGATTTTCAAATTTTTTCGGATTTTTCGATGTTACTATTTTTAAATTTCTAAAATTTAAGATTTTTAGTTCCTTGAAATTTTGGATCTTTAGAATTTGATATTTTTAGTTTTTAGAAATTAAGATAGGTTTAGCGGTGGGCCATAAAAAAATGTAGACTTTTGTATTTTTGGTTCTTTGGATTTCTACAGTTTCAGATATTTAGATTAAAAAAAATAGATTTTAGGATATTAAGATTTTTATAATTTTAGGTCAAAATTTCTAGATTTTTAAAATTTTCAAATCCCAGCCTTTTTAATTTTTAAAATATTCCAATTCAGACTTCTAGATTCTTAGAATTCTGGAATTATTGGATTTTAAGATTTTTAAATATTTGAATCTCCTGATGGTCAGATTTTTGTATTTTAAGGTTTTTAGATTTTTAAAACCATAGATTTTTTATTTTTAAATAAATTTATTTTGAGATATTTACGGAGTAGCTATCGACTGAGTTACTAAATCACAGGGACGTTTTTGGCCTTCACAGTCTCTGTGCAATTTAACAACTACTTATTATATATTTACCGACGTTTCGATGTTATATTACATCTTCTTCAGGGATTTAGAAATGTATATAGATATAACGATAACAGCTATTCATTTCGAAATCCCTGAAGAAGATGTAATATAACATCAAAACGTCGGTAAATGAATAATAAGTAGTTGTTCAATTGCATAGAGACTACGAAGCCGGAAAAAAATCCTGTGATTAACATTTTCATATTTCTGATTTCTTAGGATTTTAAAATTTTAGATTTTTTAACATTTCTATATTTTTTGTATTTTAGGTTTCAAGTTTTCTTTTACATTTTTGATTTCAAGGTTTTAAAATTTGAGGACTTTTCGATTTTTAGGTTTTGAGATTTTTAAATTTTCAGGTTTTTCGATTTTTAGAAACCTGAGTTTAAGATTTTTTGAAAATTCAGATTTTTTTATTTAAAAAAAACTAAAAATCTAAAAATTTAAATATCTGAAAAATCTAAAAAAACTAAAAGTAAAAAAATAGATTTTTATATTGGGTCTCCAGTTAGCCTATCGAGCAAAGGTGGAGGATTGCGGATCCGGAGATGGCGAATTGTACTTGTCACCAGTGACGGGAAATATCATTTAGATGTCATGGGACTAATTTGCTAATAGCTTTTTTCGCTATTTGTTTACAATTATGTTTTTTATATAAACATATGGCCCTTAAGGGACCCTATAACTTTGTATAATAGTTAATAACACTAAATCTGATATTGGAGGCGTGATAGCCGAATTAGTGTCAAATGACATTAATGTCATGACATTTCGTGAAATTTTTTAACTTTCGCTATCGTGGCGCACACTTTGCATTTAGAACAAAAATCTGTTTGACAAAGTTTTAGGATCCTTTGAGCAATACATGTTAATCAAAAAATTCAAATTGTAAATGACTTCTGAAAAAAGCTATTACTAAAATAGAAATAGGAATCCCATGACATTTTTTTTTATATTTCCCATCACCGCTTGCCACACAAGACACATACTCATAGAATGGCGGGCATAGAAAAGCTTTCAATTTATAACCGAGGAAATGCTTGAAAAGCAGGCTAAGTTTCGGTTGGAATGTAGAGCCGTAGAAGAAGAAGATTTTTATATTGTTTAATTTTTAAATGTATAGATTTATAGAAATTTCTAATTTTTTTGATTTTTTTAAGGCTTCAAAATTTTTGCTTCTTAGATTTAGTTCTACACTACTCATTTTTTAGATTTGAAAGTTTTAGATGTTTAGTTCCTTAGAATTTATAATGTTCTTACGTCTTTATTTTTAGACCTATCTATATAAATAAAACTCAATGTTTGTATGTGTGTTCTAGCATAACTTCTGAACCCATAGACCAATTTCAACCAAATTTGGAACAGAAATTCTTTATCTTAAGGAAACAACGATAAGTGGGGGGGGGGGAGTGGAATAATATTTAGAAAGGGGGAGAGTGGGGGGAGGGAACATTTTTTGTCTTTATTAGCGAGACTTTCAGCCCCCTAGGCTGGCTCGTCTCCTAGGGGAGGGAAATTGTTTATTTATCGAACAACTCAGTGTAACTGATAAACCCCTGGGCCAATTTCTACCAGATAAAATGTATATCAGGCATAATGGACGTTAGGCATAATAAATTCCCGTGAGATTGTACAATTCCCCGAGAACTAATTGCCCGAATTCCCCTAAAATAGCAAATCCTCGACAATAATATTTTCCCAAAAAATGACTTTTCAATGAAAATTACGTTTTCCCGAATATTGGCAGAAACCCAGTCAACATAAAATCGTATATGATTCAACATAAGATGCTAACGTGGAGGCGACATACGTAAATATTTTATGGGGAAGAACCTATATGGCCTCCATTTTAGCATCTTATATGACATCATACATGATCTTGTGTTGGCGGTGAAGCAATTGCCATAGCCATTGCCCGAAAAAAGCGATGATGGTGGGATTGATCCCTTGTTTTATAGTAAACATTTTCCTGGAATAAAGCAATGGCGGATGTGGTTCCTTTTTTAAAAGTAGGCGTTTGCTCCGAATAAGGCAAAAAATGTAAGTTTGATCCCTTCTTTAAAAATCGGTCAATGTTTTCAAAGACTCGCGCTTAGTTTCATAGGAGCGTAACTGTATAAATCGATTTCTCTTCGTCGATGTTTTTTTTTATTATTTTACCGTTTTGCGCTAGTTTGTCGATGATTTAATGGTTCGGTGTGATGAAGGATGATTGTATCTTGCACCAGAATTAATAATCACAGTTGTAGCTTTTGAATCAATTGAGTTATAAACAAAATATAAAATTGATTAAGAGAAATCAATCAACACAGTTTCGCCCCTATGAAACTAAGCGTGAGAAGTGAAGTTTGTCTGTCAAGTCAAATGATGACGCGCGTGCGCGCGAGCGGACGCGATTTTTTCCTACGCACAGTTTTGCCATCTTTTTGTTTCTTCTGATAACCGGCCGATTTTGTATAGGGTTTCTTACCCCATTCCCGACCTAACATGCGTACGACTGCATTATTTAATTGATATTTATGACAAGGAGCAACTTTTCCTGAATTTTGTGGGCCGTGTAATACTGCAATGGGGTTCACCTTTGTTGAAAAAATAGCTATTCTTGCTAAACATCGATTGAAAAAGCTTATGTTTGATTTAAATTAACATGGTGCAGCACTCATTTCAGTCTCAGCGAATGGCTTTTCCGGCATACCCCAAGTCTCATCGGCATACGCAATATTTTGCTCATTCTCTCAACCAGTGGCGTAGCCAGAAAATTGGTCTGGGGGGGGGGGGCTATTCCGAAAATTTTTTTTTCGAAAAAAAATAAATTTCTTCTAAAAATGTTGTCTCTTGGGGGGGTTTTATGTCCAAAACCACCCCCGTGGCTACGCCACTGCTCTCAACATCTTACTCTCATTCTCTCTCTCGGGACGATAGGAAATGCGATGTAAACAAAAATATGCGCGTTCCACGACAACGTGATGCAGGATGGTATTATTCATAATAATTTTTATTTGTTTAAGAAGATATCAAAATTCATCCCAAACACTTAAAAAAAATATTTATTTCACTTTTTAAAATCGAGATAATCATAAATAATATGACAGCGTCAACGTATTAGACAGTTTTCCTATAAACGATGAAGGATTATTTTCATACTAAAAAAGGCTCCTGGCCTTTTGGCAGCACTGTGCGGCTAGAAGTTCTTGGGCCGAGGTGATTTTTTGTTCGGTTTGAGGATACATTTTAAAATGTATTCTAACATGTTTAAATAAGTTCTAGTGAAACGAATCAATAGGTAGAATTGAAGTGCGTGTGTTTAGAATTATGGTGTGGTGATTAACAGCTTCCAGCAATGGTTGTATCGAGCACTGTGACGATTTTCAGGTAGGTGTTTATTCGATTTTATCGTTTTGTAAAAGTGGAAAGAATCACTTCGGCTCAGTGGTGTTGCAACGAAGAGCGAAAGTTTGAAATCTACATTTTTATTTTTTATAATTAGATCAATTAGAAGTAAAATAAATGGTTGAAAAATATTGAGTATTGTGCGAGATAAGTAGGAGACACTTTTAAAAATATCAATCATAATCCTACGGCTTCCAAACAGTATAAATCATAAGTTTTATGTGCAGTGAGCCGGGAACCGGGTCCATAGGCCCAAGTAGTGATTTACCCTAATAGTGAAATGCGAAAAAAACTGTGTAGTGATAATAGTATGAAATATCAATAAACTGGAGAACCTTTCGAAGACATATCAAGTGGTATAGCTGATACAGCTGTGGTGACAGTTATTCGGAACTCACATCTTTGTAGGATTACTGGCTGGCCGTGCGTGGGTGGTGGTTGGTGAGATAAAGCCAATGAGTTTTTTTTCATAATTTTATTGTGGATTTTTCTTATGTATGATATGATTACGTATTTTTTCGATGCGGATTGTGGGCATTTCCATACAGGGAACATAAGAGAGTAAAGAAGAAGTTAGCCTAAAACGTTTGCAAGATTTTTTATCGATCGGTTGGAAATCCTTCTGATAATGAGCATCATTTACACTACCTTTGGTATATTATCAAGTAAATTATACGTTTTTCTAAAACATTTGTAGCCAAATTTAATCTCTGGTAAGGTAAGAAAGCTTGTCAATATTAATTCGTGTATGGTAGTTCGAAAAGTTTTTTTTTCAATTTCCCTTGAATCGCCATGTTTATTGGGACTGACACTATTATTTTGCCTGCCAAAAAGGCAATCGATAAAATCGTTGTTGAAATTATTTTTCAACCAGATGAACGGGACACATTTGTAAGAAGTTTTTATAAGACATTTTCAAAGAAATCATTTCAATTAAATTTCTTAAACCTAAGTTTCATATATTTATATGAAATTTGTTATTAGATCCACGATCCTCACGGACATGCTCCGTTTTTGGTAAAGTAATGTTTCACCTTTTTATTTTGTCTAGCACTAAAAAAAATATGTATAGAGAAAAAATATTTTATATTAACAAGTTTTACTTTGCCCTTTATTATAATAATACATTTTTAACTAGAGGTCCATTTTTTAAAACTTTATTGAAGTGTTATTT
This sequence comes from Armigeres subalbatus, assembly GCF_024139115.2. Lineage (NCBI taxonomy): Eukaryota > Metazoa > Arthropoda > Insecta > Diptera > Culicidae > Armigeres > Armigeres subalbatus. The sequence goes on along the minus strand of NC_085140.1, from coordinate 234,779,377 downwards.
TTTAAGTAAAAGATTAAGTTCAACACCAACTAGAGGTTCATCAGTAATAAAAATTTAGAACGCTGAAATATGATTTACATTAACTTTGAGATATATGTGAACGATACACTATTCAACAACATATATATAATTACTACGTTTATTATCAAATGATTTTATCATCAATTTTATATAATATATCGTTCTAATGTTTTCAAAAGGGCCATGGGCTTCCAAACTTTTACTTATCTTGTTCCAGAGGGCGGATAATGGTGCTCAAACCTAGGCTTATTAGCCAGGGCACAGGGCAATAGCTTGCCCCATCCCTAGAAGAAGAACACTAAGGAGAACGGAGTTACAATAACTTTCTTAGCAACATAACTCCCAACGTTTTATCTCAAATTTTCTATCATTTGCTTATAATGATATTCCTAAAACACATACCCTACCAATCATCCAACTCCTTGACATCTATGAGGGTGAGTCGCTAACCTCTTGTTAAGTAGATGTCATATCATCATTTCCTTCCCTTTCCTTGTAACGGAGAAGATGGGCGTGGCCGGCAATGGTAGTTTTCATGCTTTATCATTCTGGACCTCCAATTGGATTGCTATTAACTCCCTTAGAGTAAAGGAAGTTAAAGACATACTTGACAGCTATCAGTATGCAATCTACGAAATACTCCGTTACCAACGCAACGCAACGCAAGTCAAATGATGAAGTAGCAATAACAAAATACAATTACCCTGTTGATTTTTTTCCCAGAAAAACTTCGAATCAAACAAACAACTCCGAACAAGGCCGGGCTCATACAGCTAGTATTGAATATTTATTTTTCAAGATTTTCAGTTTTTTGGGTTTATATTTTTTTAGATTTCAAGATTCGTAGATTGGACACTAGTGATACTCATGTTTTACTTTTGAGAAAATCTAGAATGCTATCAGCAATCAAGAAAGGGAGTGGTCCTCGATTCCAGAATAAAAATAATAAAAGCATGAGGATTACTACTACTGGCCACGCCCATCTTCACCGTAACTAGAGAGAGGCAGGAAGTGTTGATGTGGTACTTACTTAACGAGAGGCCACCGACTTAGCGACACCTTCATAAGTACCACGGAGTTGAATAATGAGGAAGGTATTCGTTGGGTCAGGATTTGCCTGTAGTTGGCAATGTAACCGTGGTAGATCTTACCCCGTAACACACCACGTAAAGGTGTCTACCCAGCGTTACGGGTCGTTCTGTGAGTATTAGATTCTTAGATTCAAATATTCTTGGATTTTCATTTTTTTTTAATTTCTTTAAGTTTTTCAGACTTTAAGTTTTTTAGGATTTTTAGATTTAAAGATTTTTAACTTTTCCAGAAAGTGATTTATTTAATGTTAATGTTTTACGTCCATCGTCCATGATTTATCGCAATCAGATCTCATGACGATCTACCTAATAATTGCTAAGGTGTCATTATACGGGTTATCATCAATTGTGTGCACTGTTGGCAGTGCTTGAATTATCGCTATTCTGAGTTTTCTTAGTGCGCTAGCGTTTGGCAATCGACATTTCCATTGAAGATAACCAACAACTAACCGAACAACAATTGTATTAAATACCCAATGATTATTCTAAAGAAAAAATGCATTGGATACCACGACTGCTTGTCTGTGAGCGGAAGGCACTTCCCCAAAGCTGTAGGAGAGGGGTAATGTGGCCCAACCGTCATCACAGCATTTATGGTGCAGAGACACGTTGAAGTATGTAAATTAATTCTGCTTCAAATAGTTTGAATATGCGCTCAATTGCAAGGGAAGGTTCGGTGCGGTTGTCTATATTCATTCTTGTAGACCGTTCGTCATGCAGTTTCTCTACACTTAGTCGCGTAAATAATGTGTACAGCGAAACAGTTGGAAATTGTTTTGGAGCCCAATTGCTGCTCCATACGTGCTTCGCAACCGGGGTTATTGTATGTTCGACTGTAAAGCAGAAATGTCAAATGCCACAATTTATTTGTGTCAAATGGGTATGTGATTTTAATTTGCTGGTGCATTGTTTGCAATTGCTTGAATTCAGGTTATGCTTAATGGGCTGAAAATGCAGTCGCCGTGAATTCCTATTCAGTGGCTGCTGGAAGTCAAGTGAGCCTGAGTCACGTTACTTACTAGGGGTAAGAGATTGTTGTGGTGACGAAAATTATTTTGTTTTATTGCTGGAAGCGATTTGTGAATGATTGAGGTTAAAAATAGTCGTCTGTTTATTATATACCTTGAATTTAAAAATAACTTCCTACGCGAGAACGAGTTCATCGAGAGTTGAAACGTTTTACCTACTCGGTACTGATGAATATTGAACAGTTTGTTCTCAATGAAAAAAGAAGCACACTTCTGCTGTTTTTTCGCAGAACCAGTACAAATCATAATATTTACGGTATGAAAAAAAGGTTTAGCGAACGGCAAGACTTCAAAGAAGTGCGAAATCCGGTCAATTGCAATTTACCATTTGCTGACCGCACGGAACGTGCGTTTCGTATCCCTTACATTCCCGACCTCATTCCTGGTGGAATAAATTCTGTGATTTATTGCAAACTTGTACATTCGATCTTTTTCACAGCAGGGCCCCACACCTTCAACTCAGCGGGGGTTTAGTTGATGTTAAATGGAATTGCGATAACCGTCATTGGTTGGATGACATTCGTTGAAGATGTCGAATGCAGTGTAGAAGCTCAACAAAAATAAGAAATATTTTTACATGGTCAGAAAAATATTTCTGGACTTCAATTTCGTTTAATAAGGCAAACACAAAATTCGACCTTTTATCGGAATCTTAGTAGCGTTAGTAGCAATTCACATCCCCCGTAAAAGCAATTCACATCCTCCTCTAAGGTACCATTTTTGCATTCGTATAGCATAAGGCTAACACGATGATACTGTATGCATAGGGAAATCGAGACAATTTCCAATCCGAAAATTTCCTAGACCGGCACCGGGAATCGAACCCAGCCACCCTCACCATGGTCTTGCTTTGTAGCTGCGCGTCTTACCGCTAGGATAAGGATAATGACTCATTGCAAACCGTTAAATCGCCCAGCTGGATGGAAGACTTTGTTTTAGGTTTCATATTTTGGTAATAATGTGTTAAGCTCTGTTATCTTAATTTAGAGGGTTTTGTTTTCAATTCAGCGTACCAACAATGTCATTCACATTACGGATTATGCTTGATGTTCTCAATCAGAACATGCTTCCCTGAATCTTTTCACAACAATCTCGCACCTTGTTCGAATGGTTGCCACGAGCTGTGCATTAACCAATCAATGCTAATCTAAATCGCTGCTTAATTATACTCGAATTATGGATAATTCGATTCGCCTCCGTACACAGACAGACTTTTGCTTGAGATACCATGAAAGAAAAATTGCCCAAAATCGTCGAATCTTCAGGCATTGAACGAAAAACGCACCCAAAAAGGAAGCACGGAAAATAGGAACAGTTTTTTTTTGCTGCTTTTTGATCGACTATCGCAGCGGCACCACGGAGGTCGGTTAGGCGGTCAAACCATCGGACTAGGGAGGTAACTCTTATTACATAAAACATGAGGCCAATTTTCCATCAGTTGAGCAATCATTCGAAACGATGTGAATTTGTGGTACCAGACCATTCGAAGACCTGTCCGCCATAGTTCGTCGTCTTGGAGAACAATTATGTCCAATTAAGTTGTCGATGTCCATTTCTCAGGCTTTTCAGGCTGGGTTCAATCCGAATGCGCTGTTTGCCGGTGCTCTTCATACTATTGACACAAATTTATTACAGCCTAATAGCTGTTTGTGTGACGAAGAAGAAACAAAGCGCGCATTTGAATATATGAACATTTCCATAAAATTGAAATTCACTTGGCAGACGTGCGTACAATTCGGTCGAACAGTTAGCGTAACGGTAGAATAGATATGCAGGGACTGTTCGAAAGTCGCCAGAACTCTGACGGCAATGAACACATTCCGCCCATATTGGTTTGCCGCACCGCACCGTTCCATGACACAATGGCCCCTTTTCAGCGCCAGAAAATTCGTCACATAGCCTGCGTGAGATTCCAAAACTAAAATTGTGCCAGACCCATAAATGGGCACATGCATGATTGTTCGACGTTCTCCGCCTTTCACACCCGCTGCGCATAAATGGCAGAAAAAAGGCATGCACGCGTTGGTATCTGAGGGCGGCGAAAAGACAGAGTTTCTAATCATCAGCTACCTATCATTAAACAAAGGCAGGAGGTGGGTGGACGAGCGGCACGCAGCAACAGTTCGATGAATGGAACTGTAGTTGATTTCACTCTCATTTAGGAAGGCGGACCAGGTGGGTGGTGGCGGCCGGGAGGAAAATCGTGCTGCAGAGTTTCTGGGTGTGCGACCCGCATGCAGTTTACGATAATTTTATTGTAATCGCAGCTTAAATTGAGCGAAAAAGTGAAACAACCAACAACCATCGAAGAATGTGGGCAAGGGAGCACTTATGGAACAATAAGTCACCGCGGGATGCTTAATCGGCGGTTTGCGCTGGAAGGTGAATGGAATCTCGGGTGTCGTGTATTGCAAATAATCCGAAAAGGTTATTGAGATGTGGATAATGTGGAGCGGGTTGGCTAAATGGCAGTTCGGAGCAAGTTAGAAGCCAAATTGAGATATTGCGGTTGTAGCTAGCCCTACCGTGGTAGTGTATTCATAATAAGTTAAAATTATAGTTTAGATTCGCTTATAAAAATGTTGAGCTTATGTCGCAAATGGACATTATGGCAAATAACTATTTAGCTAGATCTGATTATATCCAGACCAATGTTTCAGAAAAGTAACCTTTATCGTTACGTCCGGTGAGCTAAAACATAGTAAAGCTACTAGAAAATATGAGATCTTGAAAATAGAAGTGACCAACTGCATCAGTCGATCCACCAATTATTGAAAAACTATGGGAGGATGGAGAACTTCCGGAAATGTAACTTGGAGACCAACCAGCAGCACACGGTTCAGTGAAAAGAAATGAGCTGTGGCGGATTATGTCTGAACTTGGTTTTCTGGTGAAACTGATTAGGCTGATACGCTTGATGGCTCAAAAACAAGTAGTAGATTGCAGACGAAGTGTCAACTAAATCTTCCACGTTCTAGTTAACGGTAATTTTTCCACCGACATTACGAACGGATCTCTACAAAATCCAAAAAGGGAATGTCGCGAACATAACGTGTCCACTAGAGTGATTCAAATTTTGACTTTTTCGCTCTTCTATGCCTAAACGATGACATTTACTGTTTTATTAATCCATCTATTTTTTAGGATTTGGATGTAACTACACTGAGCACGCGCAGTTTAAAGTTTGTATGAAAATTACTATGACAACAGTAACCTTTGTGGAAAAACCGATCCGCATCGTTGCTAAAGATAAAATGTTAAAAAATATGAAAACTCGTGATACAGGCCGGACTCGATTATCCGGAGGCTCGATTGACCAGAGACTCGATTATCCGGGGCTCGATTATCCGGAGAAAATGCCTCGATCATCCGGAGTAATATTTTTACCCATATTACAAAAATAGAAAATATGTATTATCAGTGTGTATCCGCAACGTATCCAATATGTGCAAGACACCTATAGACACCTATATATATTAATGATAGTGCCTTTCTCGTTTTCCTAAGGGACTGTTCATAAATTACGTAACGCTTTAAGGGGAGGGAGAAAGCTAGACCAAGCGTTACGGTTCGTACAAAATAATAAATCTTCCATAAAAAGGGTTGCGAGAGGGAGAGTGGGGTATCTAAATTATCAAATTCAGCGTTACGAATTTTGTGAAAGAACCCTAAGGGAACGGAAATTAAGAACATTCATAAAAATGGCCAATTTATGAATTTCAATTCAAAGCACCGATATTTTTCTTAAGCATTCGTATGTACATTCTAAGTACAGCATTGAAATTGTGACTCATGCTACCAAATGGTCCTCCGGAATATCCGGAATTTGATTTTGCTCCATCCTCCCCCTCGTAACGCTTTTTGTATTGAAGGTTCAATTGGTTTGTATGAATCGTAACGTACGGTCTGATCGGCTGCCTCGCCTTCCAGCGTTTCGTTATTTGTGAACAGCCTCAATGTTTATTATGAAAAAAAGGTTATTTCGCCAACGGTGGTCCATGTATAGATTCAAACACTGGAACTGATGTACGCATAGTAACAACGAAAAATTCTTGTGTTTAGGGAATACCCGTTAATTACGTAACGTTTAGAGGAGGAGGGTGGTTCCGTTAAGTGTGACACACAATTTTTTTTTAAATACATCATACAAAAAATGTGACATAGGAGGGAGGGGGATTGAAAATGGCCATTCTTTGTGTTACGTAATTAAGGATACTCCTCGCGGAATCCAAGTTTCAAAGCGCTCGCGTTTTCGGGGGCACACCACTTGGTACGGATGCGGCGCACAACTGTCATTTTTTTTGTTTTTTTAGCTTTGCTGCGTCGCAGCATGCGTGAAATAATAAAAATGACAGTTGTGCGTTGCTTCCATACGCGAGCACTTTGAAACTTGGATTCCGTGAGGAGTGACCTTAATGGATCCTCCCTTAATTATGAAATGAATATTTTCATTTTATAAAGAATCACTCGGTGGCCAAGGTGATCCATATACAATGCTCAGAATGTCGGAAAATTCCTTACATTTTTTCGTTAAAAAAATAGAAAAATCTTTTCGTAAAAACTAAGAACTTTTAATGAAAATTTTTGAAAAATATCCTTCGAAATCTCTAGAACACTACCGTTGGAGTTCTGAGTAAATTTCCTAATCTAATCGAACACAAACGCAGCCAGTACAAAGAAAGCATCCTGGAAAATCATTGAGTTAGATGATGCCCAATAATTTTTCTTGTCAATATTGAGGCTCACAGCATACCAGTGGAATGACATAAACTTCGAAGCGGCCAGGCCCACTGCGTTGTGTTTGCCGCAGAGATGATTCTTAGAGATGTATCGTGTTCAAGTATTCACTTCAACATGATACATATCACGAATCTACAGGGGTTGAAGGATGCGTGGACATACCGTACCATACGCACCGCGTTCTTTTTAAGTTCTAATTTTGGTAGTTGTATATAAATATGTAGTGAAATGAATAACATTATGATAAGAAATTATATCAAATTTTATATATATTTGTAGAATATAACATCAACTAGGAGCCGAAGTTAACTCGGGATGTACATCTCTTGTAGAAGAAGCTGGAAATTATATAGAATTTTTTAGTTATGAGTATCAGATAGCAGGTTATGTGCCAGGACGTCGTCTGTATAAATGTTACATGGCATGTTGTGAAGCTTTCATTTCTGGGATGTTTTGTAGTGGGCTATGAAAATGTTAAACCATGAAAATATGAAGGTACATAACACTATAATATAAAAATAAAAAGCATGAAATTATGAAAAAATTTTAATATGAAAATAAGAAACAAAAAAATATAATGTAATAAAAGAATAAAAATTGAAAAATGAAGATATACAAAAATATGAGTACATAAGAGCATGAGAATATGAAAATATTGAAAATTTTATATTTTAAAATTTTCAATATTTCCACAATCGCACGCCTCCATGCTTCTATGCACTCATATTTTTGTATCTTGTAACTGATGTTAAAGTATAAAATTTCCCGGGTAAATTATAAAGAATTTCCTTTGGGAATCTCGAAGAATTACCTGCGTAAATTTCCAAGGATTTCCTGTTGAAATCCATAGAATTTCACGTTGAAATCAAATGTTTTGACGGGGAAGGGCTTCTTGTTGTTTGGCCGAATATGTCATTAATCCGAAACTCGACTGGTATAAAATCATTTGGACGAAATAGACATATGGCCGATAATGCCGTTCGGCCGAACAGGTCATTTGACTGAAAAGTCATCTAATCGAATAGGTCATTTAGCCGAATAGGTCTAGATGTTCGTTTATAAGATGTTCGTTCGTGACATAAGGTCGAAAACGGTTTGCGACGTACGGGTGAACCGAACTGATAATTTGTCCGAAAAAGACGTTTGCTCCGACAGCTCATTTGTTCGAAAATGTCATTTGGCTGAACGGGTTGACGTTTTTCGCCGTATAATCCGATCAGCTGAATAACATTTTCGGCCAAATTGCCCTTCCTGCGATGAATTACTAATAGACAACATAAGGAATTTCACGTAGAAATTCAAAGAAATTCCGTAAAAATCCAGTTGAAATTCCGTTGGAAACAGTTTTTGTGAAACTTAAAAAAAATCACAAGGAAATTTTGTTAAATTCGAAGTAACAATACAATACTCGTAAACAATTACCCGTGAAAATTTCAAAGAAATTCCCGTGAAAACTTTAGTGCAATTCCTGTTGAAAATTCGAAAAACTTGGATGAATCTCCTGGGACAGTCTCTTAGATTTTTCTAGGGAATTTAGAAGGATTCTCCCGTTAATGTCTTAAAATATCCTGAAAAAAAAACTTTACATTACAAACGTAATAAAAATATCGCCAACCAAAATTATGACAAACGTTGCCGCTGACGATTTTCGGATCGGCGCTGACCTCTAACGGTAATCAGAATCCATGAACGGACCAACGGGATATTTTATTAGATGTTATATAACCAAAATAAAGATTATTTGAGCAAAAGTAAAATTTTTAGCACCAACAAAAAAATGGCTCGATTATCCGGAGGGTTTGATTATCCGGAGTGAAATTTTTTTCAACACTCCGGATAATCGAGTCCGGCCTGTATATGGAACATTGGGGTAAAACATGCTCAATATCCACATACAGAAGTGTTCCACGTCCAATAGATAGTTCACGTTTCAGTTTGTACCGTAGTCAAAAATGGTTACTGTACCATTATTGTAGTTCGATAATGTTTCGACCATAGTGACAACGCTTTTTGCGAACCGGACCAGTGTTTCAAGAGCATCCTTAAACTCTCAGATTTAAAAAAGCATGCTCTGAAATCATCTCTATTTTCAAGATCGTTTTAAATCCCGAATTTTTTCAATCTCAGTATGCATGATTGATGCTAGGATTCAATCCTTGATTGAAATTTGTAATTAACTCTCCGATGGCAAATAGAACATGCTTGTACATCATTTACATATTATGTACAAATTTGTTTAGGAACAATTTCAAAACAGTCAAAAAGTCGATGGGGCATGAAGGCATAAGAATGAGATTGTGGATATTTTTATGCTTTTTACTTTCAAGTGAAAACTGTTCTTAACTTAACCATAGTAAAAAATGATAAATTAATCGTTTAAATCCGTTTGCAAGTAAAAATGGTGGGTGAGAGTGTAAATATTAGAAATAATAGAAGAAAACTTTGCTTCGGTGTTATTGAAAATATTCCACGCATTTGGGTTGATAAAAGCTGAAAGTAGTGGAACTTATAGTCACTGATGCCAAATGTTGAATAATAGTATACCATCATATTCCTGTGTTACGTAACAAGAGTTTGTTTGCCTTGAATTTGATCAAGTTCAATTTAAGAATTTTTGCGCTCAAAAATATGTATTGTTGAACATTAGAATTCTAGCCGCTAAGCTAGCTTAAAAGAGGGTCCAACTTCAAAGTTTTGACTACTACTACTTGAGAATTAGCGGTGTTAGTATAGTGATTATGTAAACGAAAATACATCAACTTAACATAATTTCATAATCCATATTTATTTCATAAAACAGCCAATACATCAAAACTTAATTTAAAATTTAATCATGTTATGTTCATTATTGCGATATCGACTTTCTTCTCACAGCTTCATGTAATAAACTTAAATTCAATCTTATCAACATCAAATCATCGAGCTTCTCTTGACCAAGCCGTAATCTATGGTCCTCTAGCAAAAGCTTAACTGCGGAAAAACATCTTTCTACGGACACCTGTGTACACGGCACTGATAATGCTGCAATAGCTAGAGCATATAATTCTGGATCGTCGTATTTACGGGATTCCCAGTATTTCAAAACATCCGTTTTCGAATCAAGTCGAGTTTTCGCATTCGCCAAACTTAATAATTTCATTTTTAAATCAATTTCACTTGTCGCTGTATTCAAATTTACTCTGCATTCGACGTTCAAGCTAAGCTCAAGCTCGTCATCACCAGCTTCAGTTTCGTCGTTTGTGGTCTGGAGATGTTGCAGTAATCTCGACATTTTGAGGATATGATCCTAGTAAAATCGTAATAAATTCAATTATTTTTAATATTATCATGTTTTTTTTATATTTTTCAAATTTACAATTTATTTAGCTTTATATTCGTTTGATAGAAATGGTGATTCGACAAAAATTCCACCTAGGATCAAAATAAAGCTACCCTAATTGCATCACTATCCAATATTTGCTCGAATCTTTTCTCCAACTCATTCTGTAAACACTCCACATAAGGATTGTCAACTATCTTCGATAGTCGTAGCTGGCAAATTTTCATACAGCGTAACATATCTCCAATGATAGAATTTTTAGTTTGCAGTTCTTTTGTCAATTTGTGCACTGGATCGTAGGCTTCTAAGTAATTTGCAATTGCTCTTGTGCACTGATTTTTACAATTTCATGGTCTGTACCGACTGTTTTATAAAATCCTTCATTGTTTTTCACGCTCTCCAACGCTCTCATAGAGTGATCCCCATCGTGTAACCACACTCATCTTAGGAAGTGGAACCTTCGCCATCGTGAACAGTACCCGGTACTGAATGGTTTTCAATGCCTTCAACTTAGCTCGAATTGATGCTATATGCTCCGAGAGTTCCTGATCGATGCTCGCATTTACTGCTAGTTGGATTGTGTGAGCCGCACACCTTCCAACATCCAAACATTCAGGCTCATCCGACACAAAGATGTCTTGCAAATTAAGTTGGTCCATCTCAATATCTTCTGGATTTTCGTTTATATCTTCCTCGCCATTTTCCTCTTCATCGTTTGCTGGATCATCATTTTCCCACTGGATTTCATCATTCAGCTCTGGAAAACAAGACGGAAATAAATTCATTTTATCATTTATCCTCAATAATGTCCTCACCAAGTAATGCAACTGCTTGCTCGGCTCCTAACTTACGAACGCATCCTATCATATTCTTGCCGTTATCAACAGTGCAGGCATAGATATTGGCGATATCAAGTTTGTACTTCTTCAGAACATCAAGGATATGATCCTTCAAATTCGCAATGGTTTGCCGCGTCTTCATCTCCAGCATAGACAGCGTGAATATCTCAATTTTCCGTTTATAATCATTTGGCATACTAGCCCTAGAATCCGGGGACCGTGTCTTGTAGCACTGTCGAATTTGAGACACAAAAGTTTGTTTTCAAGTTTTTCTGAAATGATATGTCTAGCCATATTAGCCATATTATGCGCTTCTTCATTTATTTATTTATTTATTTTATTTCGCCAACCGACGTAGACTAGTACATTTACAATATACATGTTTTGTTTTCTTAATGATATAAAAACGTTATTATAATGTATAAAAAATAAAATAGTTTGATTTAGTAGTGTTTAATTTTGCGATTTAATGTAAATTTAGATGTGTAGGTTTCGAATTGTGACAAAATATTTGTTTAGGTTCTGCCGAGACATTGTAAAGTCAATAGTTTCGCAGTGTTGATTATAGATGGCCATCATCTGATTGAGAGGTCCGAATTTTGCATAATTTGTACGGCAGTGATTAATTAAAAATGTATGTCGATGACGCAGTTGTCGAGATGGTGTGTAGAAATTTAATTTCGATAAAATGTTTGTTGAATCAATACGCAGCGAAACTATATCGTTAATAAATGAAACCATTGCAGTTTCACGACGCTCTTTCAAAGATTGAATGTTTATGAGCTTGCAGCGTGCCTCATATGATGGAAGTGGGAATGTTGTCCAACCTAATTTACGAAGAGCAAATAATAGGAATTGTTTTTGTACTGATTCTAATCTTTCTTCGTGTGCTATTGAAAATGGAGACCATACAATGCTGCAATATTCCAGTATCGACCTTACATAAGCAATATATAATGTTTTAATTGTGTATGGGTCATGAAAGTTGTAGCAGAAACGTTTTATAAAACCCATCATATTATTTGCTTTATGAATAATGGTGTTGTAATGGTCGATGAACGTTAGTTTGGAGTCAAAGATAATTCCTAAATCCTTCAGATACAGTTTGCGAATTGATCGTCATTCCAATAGCTTCGCCCACAGGCACAAGTGTTTTCTTGCACGCGTTTGAATTGAAGAAGTTGAACGAGATCGAGTTTGTTGAAACCATCTCCACAAGACCGCTACGAAAAGTATCTGGATCGAGCATCACAACAATTTTTTTAATTGATTTTGAAGCTGTAGAATCATTGTCGGCAATCTCCATCTTCCGTTTAATGCTCAAACCGATCGTTTCAGCTATATTCTGATGAAATGCCACCAGATGTCGGTTCATGTTTCCTGCATGCTCTTTGGTGAACCCTTGGCTCGTACAGCCCTCGACGATGCATTTGAATCTGCGCGCTTCAGGTTCCCATGCGAAGAATTTTTTATACTGTGTGTGCTTCTCGCGGCCCATAGCTGCAACAAACGGCTTTTTGTAAGTTCAAACTTTTAAGTATTCAAAGGATATATAATGTACTTACTTATAGTGCAATTAGTCAATTGAGCCAAACAACAAAAAGAATCACCACAAAACCAAATATATGCAGCTGCCGAACAAGTTTCGTAAAGACAAACCTCAGGGTGAAAAAACATTTATTGACAGCAGAACAAATAGATAACTAGATTAAAACAAAATAACTAATTCAATTACGATTGAATCCCAGGATTCAATCCTCCCATACAAAGTGGAAAAATACAATGCATGCCTGGATCCTGATCGTTTGCGGGATAAGAATCGATCCTTATACAATTGGTTTGGATCTCAGCAGCTCTTGGATTGGGATTTTTTGAAGACTGAACCGGACCATATGAGCAACAGCTTGTTAAGAATGTTTTCCATTTGAAAAAAAAAAAATGATGCACATACATTATCATGGGAATGATGTAGGGTAAAACGACCTATTATGGAGGGGTTAAGCACCGTGTCAAAACAAAATTGATTACAAAAATTCTTCAAAAATTACCTGTTGGTCGATTTCCACAGTGTAGTAGTTGAATAGGATGCTCGTTAACTATAGTTTCGTAAATATTACGTTAATTGTGCTTAGCTTATGTTGTTTTGTTTTTATCACAATAAAAACAAACTACCGCAATAATAGGACGCAGTTGCCTATCGTTACGATATTTTTTGAAGGTCAGTCCTATTGTTGCGGTATTGCATGTAATTCTTATGGAGAGCGATACCGCAACAATAGGACCTTAGCACTACCGCAATAATAGGCTCAAGGGAATTCAAATTTTTAGAGGAAAATGTTGATCATCCCGATGTGAAACCACAAAAGTTGAACGTTTTTGAGTATTTCCACCCGCTTTTAATTTGACCATGTTGGATTGGGGCTCACTTTGAGGCTGTTTTATAGGCTTTTTCGAGGGTCGCTGGCTCTGTTTTATTCTCTTCCTCGTTGAGCCATTGAAAACAAAGGGAACCCCATTTCCAACCTCGGAGTCAGAGCTACCTTGATCGTCCAAAGGAAGAGACGAGTAGATGGTGTCAGAAACGACTGGAGAAGCGGCCTTCCTCAACATTTCGGCGTAACTTCGCCGAGAACGTTGCTGAAGAGACCGCTACTGGTGGATTCGCTGCTGTATGTACGTTGGGCAAGCTTCAAGAGCATGTGGAGGGCTTTCGTTACAATAGACACATTTCGGTGCCGTCTTACACGCGCCCTCCACATGCTTCTCTCCGCATGATGCACAGCGAGGTTTATTGCAGCAGTACTGAGCGGTGTGGCCCAGCTGCTTGCAATTAACACAATTCATCACCTTCGGTACATACAGCCGAACAGGTAGACGAAGTTTGCCAATCACTACGTAGTCAGGCAGTGCGGACCCGGAGAAGGTGACGCAGAAAGAATCAGACGGCGAATAAATCCGCTTCTCTCCCTCCTGCGACACCGAATACATTTGCTTGCAATCCAGTATCCCAACAGCAGGCAAAGAAACGTTCTTGAAACGACCGACACCTTGTTTCAAGTCGTCGCACGTCATACTTCCCTCCATCACCACCCCCGCGATCTCACACACTGCTGACGGTAAATACACCTTATATTCGAGAGTGAAAAGCTCACAGGTGGCAATCTCGTTGGCCTGTTTGCGATCACTGACCGTGACGCGAAGCTTACTGGACCCAACCATGTCAATGGTCGTGACAGACGAAAATCGCTTTTCCAGATCTTTGCTGATCTGGCTGATATTCAAGCGTTTGCCTTTGGGTCGAAAGAAAACAACGTACGGCCCACTAGAGTCGGGAGGGTAGGCCTTGTGGCGAGGGTTCGTAGGGGAAACATTGGTGTTGCTAATGTCCATTTTGTTTTGGCTCGCTACACCGGAATGCAACAAAACATTATTATTTACGGAGTACGATGTACCCCCGCCATCGTCGCCTTCGCGCATTGCGGATATAAAATGTCTCGCAGCAGCGAGGCACACACAATTAGACACTTATCACAGGGGAAGAGAAAAAAAATAACGAGCGAAAAAATAGGGGAAAATAGTGAGAGAAAAAAAAACAGACTTGGTTCAACTGATCAAAAAGACGGGAAAAAGGGGAATCAGAGAAGAGACTAAATAATATACTTAGCTTTCACACTACTGTGTCACCGGCTAGTGGTTGTGGCAGCACACACCGAACGGACGGTCACTCGCCCGAGGCGCGATTGAAGCCAACCACGCTGTATATGTTACTGTTCGTAACAAGAACAACACTGCAGCTTGGCGGGTGGTGGCGGGACGGTAGCGTCTGTGTTGGTCGAGGCGCACGATCACTGATAATGGTGGTGGCACTGTCGGCGTGGGGAGATGATGACTGCGCCCACGTGACGATGGATGTCGAAGAATATTGCAAAAAACTACGATGATGCACTTTGCTGGTGGTAACTTATTTGCTATAAGTAAGCACCACTTTCACACTAGCACTGCGATTTAAAAGGCTTCGGTAAAAACCCGTTCTTTAGGAAAAACCCAAAATATAAATCGACCGTACGCGGACTACGAACTGCCTCGCACGGATGCTCGACGTGGAATAGTTTTCTGTCACTATACTATGCTAAAACATTTCTACACGACTATGGTATAATTCCATATGAAAAGGAACTATTGGGTTCAAAAGAGATTAATTACAATGGGTTGCAAATCGGATGGACATTAGTAATGATTATTTTATGAAAGTTAAAACTTGAAGGTCGAAAAGTCCCCTTAAGGCATTTGCGCGACCTCTAAACTTCAATATTTTTTAGCATTAGCATTGTTACGGTGTAATTCGTATATTGGACTGTTGGACACCAGTGATACTCATGTTTTTCTTTTGAGATCCTTATCTAGAATGCTATCAGAAATCAAGAAGGGGAGTGGTCCTTGATTCCAGTCTTGGGCAAAAATATCAAAAGCATGAGGATTAGTACTCCTGGCCACGCCCATCTTCACCGTAACTTGGGAAGGGGAGGAAGTGTTGATGTAATACTTACTTAACGAGAGGCCACCGACTTAGCGATACCCTCATGAGTACCATGGAGTTGGATAATGAGGAATGTATTCGTTGGGTCAAGATTTACCTGTAGCTGGCAATGTAACCGTGGTAGATTTTACTCCGCAACACAGCACGTAAAGGTGTCTACCCAGCGTTACGGGTAGACCTCTAAACTTCAATATTTTGGGCTCAAACTCTGAGGCTACTCTTTTAGAGCCATGAGAAAGCGTTTAGGCAAACGAATTTCAGGTTTCGGAAACATTCGAAAAATAAAATTGGTTTTGAACAACAAACATTACAAGCTACGATGGGAGTCAGCTTTCTGCCCTCCTTCTCTTGAGGAAAAGAAAAAGTAAAGGAACTAAGGATATACTGTGACCACCCAGATCGACTAACACGAGCGCTCAATCTTTTATGACCTCATGAAGTAACACAGAGACAGACATTATAATAAGGTAATATTGTTTCTATTTTTCAGAATGCTTTCAAACCTTAAAAAACGATAGCTTGGGTTGACTAAGATCAATACAATTGACAACATAATCAAGGTTAATTAGCCTATGTTTTTGCACAAAGTCAGCATACCTTGTGTTGCTGAAAAAGGAATACTTGGATTACATAATTATGTGATGTTTGTCTAAGACTAGAGGTGAAATTGCTTCAACAAAGTTAATACATTAAGCTCTGCTCGTTACTATTCATACATTTGTAGGCGTCTGCCAAATGCAACCTTGAAATTTTCGGCAACGGTTAGGGTCATTACAATTCAATGTTTTGACAAGGTGCCGAAAACACTGTATCCGTTAGGCGTGATGCTCATTGTTTCCCAACCATAACATCCAAAACTGTTTTTTGTGGAGCTTCGGCACCTACGTATCACATCTACAAAAGAGCCTATTGTGACTGAAGAGGCAACGTCCGACGACCATCAGAGCGTAGAGCACCCTTCACCGCGACCACTAGCTCTGTTATGCGAGCATATCTCATCTAGGCTAAAGGACCGAACAGTCTAACAACGAAGATGACGACGTCTTCGTCCGATGATGAAAGGCTTCTTTTTTCTTCCAATTCTACTTGTTATTGTTTACCTTGACGAGATGCTGCAACTAAGCGACGACGATGGCAGTGCGGGGGAGGCACCTGCCCGGCGACCATTTTTGGACTTAATACATACCAGTCGTTCACGAATCCAACAGCCCAATGGGTAGCATCGCTTGATCTCGGTTTCCCATGGCATCGTATCTCCCGATTTGGCCGATTGTGAATGGAAGGCAACGCCAAAAGCAGAGAACCGTGCACATGTTGTGTAGCAAAGCATTACCAACCCAATAAGATTTTGAGCGTCGTTCGAACGTCTTCTCCTCTGACCACAATAGCTGGGACGTTCGGAATCGATGTCGACAGTTAGGCTGTCAAGCGATAATCAAATTTACGAACCAGCAGTGAGTGAAAATGGGAGAATTAAAGACATGTTATTACCGGCTGGAACCTGTTGCTGAATGTTTTCCGAGGGTCGTTCCATGGAATAGAAAAGAAACCACAACTCACAATCATCCTGCGAAATTTAAAACTTACATAAAAAAATCTTGGACGTTCAAAATTGAGGAAATTGTAGACTGGTGAATCTTATGCACGCCTCAGTACGATAATGTTCGAGTTAGAGATTCGTTGATGAAAACATATTTATAGCATCCACTGCACTAGATGACATGGAATGGCTAACGTATTGAATAAATTGTGAGATTTGTGCCGTCCGTCACAATAAGGCGTGTAATCCGTGCGCTGGTACAAGCATCTTATAGCGGGATTTAGGTTCTCCTCCAATCATGACTCCATCGTAGATCAAACAGCATCCCCACATATCACCTACCGGCCAGTGTGCCACATTGTGGATGCTGGTAGTGAAATTGAAAATGGATTTCGAGGCCACCGCAGATTGTCCACCGGCAGCACCGTGAACTTCCTCGATTGTAATTTGCCAGCCACGCCACACGGCAACAGCAGTGGCACTGGTAGTCACCATCAGATAGACATACATTAGGCGCCTCTAATTGATTTAATTTATAGCTGGCGGGAACAGAGAGTTGCCTGGTTTCCTTCCTCTCTGGATTGCGGCGGTGACTAACGCCCAGGGGGTACCATCATCCATTACCAATCTTAGCTTGCGAAGCTATGGCTCAATTACAACCAGATCACTTTCTATTGCGCACACGAAACCTGAAATGGCGCGACCCGCTGCACTGGAAGTGTTATATTTCACGGTTGTCCGCTGGAAAGTAGAATCTGGTTTACGCAATCTGCTCGGAGGGTCGAGGTGACATCTTCAGTCTCGCTGCACGCGGGATTGGGTTTATCTTAAAGACAGTTTTCCTCCTCCGGGTCGGACCATTAGAAGGGGAGAAACTGTGTCACTGCGGTCGTGTATTGATTTCCAATTACCCATGCAAATGTATGTCTTCATTTCCTTTTCAGTGCCTTCGATGGTGCATCTGAATGTTTTGCAAACGCATGACATGCAAATGGGGTCTGTCAGATGCATCATATTTATTGAAATTTAAAGTGATTTGTGATGATGCATGTTGTGACAGTGTATTAATAATTTACATAGACGGATAAAAAACGTTTTAGTCCTTTTTTAATCAATTTTCAAGACAGCTGTTGTGAAAATTGGATCTCAAAAGAAAGTGAATCGCAAAAGTTCCCAAAAATTATCTCACTCAATTGTAAAGTTGCATCATCTTCTTTTTCTTCTATGGCATTGAACACTAAGTTGCTAGGTGGAAATGTGTTTGTTGTTGCTCGTATATGTGCGAGTGCACCATTATATTAATCACAAGCCTCCCGGAATTCAAAACTAAATGCAGTCGCGTTTTCAACCCCATTGAAAACTGGAGCCTCAAATGTCATTTGTATTAATATTACAGCTTTGCTGCATTGTCTGCTTGTCCTTAAAAAGCGCGTCAGTTAACCTACAGCACAGCACATGTTTTAGTTCAATCGTCAACTTGTCGATTGTTGTGCAACGCTTAGCTACGCCTTTTGCCTGCTACGTCTCCAACACTTATTTTATATTTCCCGAGTGCGTAGCACAGCACCTTTTATGATTAAAGTCATCATCGCGTCGAATGTTTTCTTTACCTCTGCCTTTCCCTTCTCCACCCTACGTTTCAGATTTCGGATCGCTTATTTCACAATGCGCCAATTACGATCGTGGCTTGCTATGTCGTATTATTTCTTTCAATCTGACAGGTACCTACTTTTAATAAATCACTTGAGCCGGAGATAACTGTTATTTGACCTTGAAAGCTTTGACAGCCGGCAAGGTGCCGCATTCAAGAAACAGAAAGGCGTCCTACGATTCTTTTTTCGAAAGAATTCATCTCCTCTTCGCTTTACGGTTTTTCGCAGCGACCCCAAAGGAGCATGGATTATCCCCTCACTTTCGAGAGTATTGCAGAATTGGGTAAAAAAAAGTCCATCAAGCATCAAGGTTTAAATGTGTCAAATTCAGCGGAACACACTTATGTCATTGGACATCTGTCCCTATGTTTATCTCATTAAGTGAGTGTGATCGTGACAAACACCAATAATTTAAAAGAAATACATTCAATGGTCAATGAACTAGCAAAAACTGACTTTTTTGTATCTTTATTAGGGAGACTTTCAGTCCTAGGCTGGCTCGTCTCCGAAAACTGACTATTGCTCAATTCAATTACACACTCTAATGTCTTGTAATATCGCAGTTTTGTTCCAAAATTGTTCTAAAAAATTGATTAAAATCTCACCGATTTTTACCGATGTCCATCTCATTTAGTATGACCATATGAATTTTTCACAAAGAAGGACAATGAGCTTTATTCTTAACGAGAAGGAAAAAAAAGTTGACGGGATGTCATGGGGTCAGCTTTGATCGACCCCTGAGGCTTTGACGGCCGTTTAGATCCCTATAGGATTGCTATAGCAATGATAGAACTTTCCTCTATCGTAGTTAGCTACACGTTCGCCTTATATGCGGATGGGTTCGATTCACAGCCCCCCAACAACCCCTCATCCAGTCTTTGGAAGACAACGAACACAGCGGATGGTGCAATGAGGGACGCCCGTCCAACGCTTGGTCATCTACCAGTAGCCGAGACACTTGTTCTCTTCAGATGTATTCATCTAATGTATTCAATTGATGGCAACTAAATAATGGCTTTTCACTATGGGTTGGCGGTCTATCGGTCTTCCACACTTCTACTTTCCGAAATATCTGCAGTACGAGTCTCCAGTTGTTCAACAAAGAACTTTCAGTCGGCGTGTTTCCCGTAATGCAGGGTAGACACCTTTACGTGAAGATCTACTATGATCTATTATGATCTACCGGGCAGCAGGGACTATGTCCAAGGGCTTGACGATCCCTCCCCACACGCAAGAAAATTGACTCCTTAAATGTATGTGTAACGACATATACGTGGCTCATATTTTCGTTCTTATTGATTTTATTTGTCCGTTATATCCATCATACTTGTGGCACATACCTTGTGCGCTCGACTTAAATAAAATGCTTCATTGAATGTGCCCCGAGAATTCGCCGACCAACAGATCTGGTGGAGTCAAGTCAAACAAAAAAAGGCGCTTTTAGAAATCTAAAGTTGCGGCTGCTGCTGTTCACCACATTTCTACTGCGTTGAAAAAATGCGAGTTAGCATTCAATTCTATAGCTTCTTACTTTGAAATGGTAAGTAAATTAGGTATTATTATTAGCGACCATAATATACAATTATACTCACACAGTGCTTCGTGAAAATCCGCCGATGGAGTTAGCTGCTGGTAAACAGGAAGCAATTCAGAATTCCATCGTCCAATGTTTCTGTCCTGAAATATGCTGCTGATCCGGAGAAAGAGCTCCTGCCCCGGATGCTGGAAACAAAAAACGTGTTTCCATTTTGCAGATCATGCAAAGTACAATCACCGTATTCTAAATTTCGGTTTCGTCGTCATACTTCCGGATTGCCAGTAGATTGTTTCGAATTCCTCAGTAGCTGATCCAGAAGATCGAAGTGCTCATCGGATTCAAACAGTTTAACCATTACCGTTAAGGCCCAAACACAATGTCAGCGGAACGGCAACGGAAACGGCAAATACCATACACTTTTATTTTTCATTTTCATTAATAAACATGCGTCTTGCACTCATTGAAATTTCTCTATGTTTATATTGTTCGTTCTTTCATAAACGTATATTGCATAATAAAATAGTAAATATAAGACAAAAACCAGCGATTGAAATGATTTGATAAATGAATTTATTTCATTTATAGATTCTATCAAAAGTATGTGTCATCTTCATGAATCCCATTTACTACACTAATGAATTTGATGAAAATGAAGATTGGAGGTAATCCATTGAATTCACACATACCTTTCATAGGATTAACCCCATTGCAAAAAATCATGTGGGTTTACACATAAATCGAATGACCATTTTGTCTTGAGTGCAGGCCATCTGCGAGCTGTGGCGCCTGCCTAGGATGTGGTGGGGTTTGACAGTGGGCCCTGTTAAACCTCTATAAAAAGCTGCATGTATCCGCAAGTAGGCTCCGCCAAAGCGACCGTGTGCCGCTCAAAGCGCACAAGCCCAAGTCCTGGTGTTAGGTGGGACGCTAAACAGCCCTGACACGACGGCCCTCCGACGAGACAGGAGGTTTGCGCAGGTCCAATAAGCCGCCTTTAAAAACAACTATTACGAACGACATAGAAGATAATACGACTTGATACAATAGGCAACGACCTAGGTGACGAATAAAGGATCACGATTGGAAGCTTGGAACATGGAACTGCAAGTCGCTTGGTTTCGCAGGTTGCGACAGGATAATCTACGATGAATTACATCCCCGCAACTTCGATGTCGTAGCGCTGCAGGAAATCTGCTGGACAGGACAGGAAGTGTGGAAAAGCGGGCATCGAGCGGCTACCTTCTACCAAAGCTGTGGCACCACCAACGAGCTGGGAACCGGCTTCATAGTGCTGGGAAAGATGCGCCAACGCGTGATTGGGTGGCATCCAATCAACGCAAGGATGTGCAAGCTAAGGATAAAATGCCGTTTCTTCAACTATAGCATCATCAACGTGCACTGCCCACACGAAGGGAGATCCGACGACGAGAAAGAAGCGTTCTATGCGCAGCTGGAGCAGACATACGATGGATGCCCACTGCGGGACGTCAAAATCGTCATCGGTGACATGAACGCTCAGGCTGGGACGGGACTTGCAAAGAGGAAAAAATGTAACTTCAGCTGCTGCCAGTCAACTGCTGTCACGAACTGTCAGGTGCAACCAGCAGATTTTTGTGTGAAAGTATTGGTATCCCAAATAAAATATTCCGCATGATTTTTGATTTACTAAGCCTTTTTCACTTTTACGAGTATTCCAAATTATCCGTTTAGCTTATTAATAATCAGTTATAAACGTGTGTTTTGTTTCCGGTATAAAATCCTTATGAAAATGAATCTACTAAATCGTGAATTGATACACTTTTATTGTGCTCAGAAGAGTCCACCCGGAGCTTAGGTGAAAACAGTCAAGGAAACAGTTGAAACTTGATGATCAATTGTGATGACAAGAAGAACAAGTGTCAAAACAAGAGAAAAGAGGCAGCGTCTTTGCAGGGCTCGTCTCAGCGCTCAGGTAGTGTAGGATCATATAGTAATCGATGCTTTTATAATAGGGCACTGCACGGAAACATCTCTTTCTCTTTTGTTCCTCATACATTTTGACGTTTACTGGCCTTGTTGTTTTCTAATTTCTCTGCAGCGAAAAAGAGACAAAATAGTCCGTGCAGTGCCCTATTGTCAATTGTTATTCGTCAATAAATCATAATCAATCTGATCGCCAAGCAGAAAGGACGCGTTTCTACAATTGGCGACGAGGATAAATTTTCAAGCCTCAAGCTTAACGAGTAGAATGGCTTGGCCAATGGTAGGTAAACCAAAATATGGAAAACGGATCCCAAGGATTTTCCTAGACAGGATGCTTGAATCTGGCTTCTTTTAGGGATGTCTTCTCTTAGTTTAGTAACCTAGAAAGACATATTTTGAGTTGTAGTTCTTAGGCACAGCAAATAATTTTGAAAATTCAACGACGTGTAAAATTGCAGCTGATCCCAACAAACGAATAAACATTCGATATTCAATTAAATTTGATTGAATTTTACAAGCAAGTACAGTTTAAATTCATTTTGATTTGGAAGAACACTAATATCGATTGAATATTGCGTTTATTTGCATGCTCCAAATATGTGCATGAAAATACACTTAAAATCACAACATATTTTTATCTGTGGGGATAAAGTCCACATTATGAATTAGTTTCTAATGGGATCCCGGAAATACAGAAAAGCTCAATTAATTTATCTTTCTAGTAACTTGGAACTAAGAGAACCCGAAGAGCAGAGGTGAGACCAATTCATAGAATGTCTCAATAGATAAACCTAATTGATTCTCAAGGCGAGAATAAGCTAAGAAAGTATGAGATTACTTGTTAAAAATGATGACTTTCTAATTGCAAGGCGGAGAATTGTAAGCTGAGCTATATTCTGGAACCCTAAAGATTTGGATAACAAGAAATAGTGGAAGACTACAATCTGAGCTTAAGTTTCGAAACCCGGAAAACCGGGATGGCTTTCGGAAACTTAGTAAAGTGGATAGCAGCCATCTGAATTACAGTTTTGATATCTGATAGCGCTGCTGCTTGTTGAAACTGGTAATGGAAGATGACAGCTTGAACTGTTCCTGTGGGGATCCGTTGGGAAAATGAAAGAGAGTCGTCCATGTAGCGAAGCCCAATTGGATTGGGATGATCTTCGCAGTAAGAATTAAACACCAAAACTTATTTTATACAGGTTAATCAAATCGTACCGCCATTTGTGGAGGAGGCTGAAGGCTGTAATGCCCTCCGGTGGGAAAAATGGAGAGAACACTTTGACGCTTATCTGCTATGGATAAATGTCGAAGAGCACGAAGAGAAATTGAGAACTCTGATGCTTTTTGGGGGACCTGATGTCAGGAAGGATATCATAAATAATCGTTACCGTGCAGCCCTAGATTTGTTGGATGAATATTTTGTTCCTTGTGTCTCTAAGGCCTACGAAAAACAGAAGTTCCGGCAAATGGTTCCAGGCGCGAAGGAAAAGCTGAATGGGTTTGTTGTGAAGCTTCGTCAACAAGCCGCCAACTGCAATTATGGAAATCAAACTGAAAGCATAAACGTCGATCAAATTATCACCACAACAAAAAATCCAGAGCTGAGGAAGAAATGTTTAGAGAAAGACCGATCACTTGACGAAGTACTGGCAATCGGTCGTTCACTCGAATCGGTTGCAATGCAACTTTCCGTGTGGGACCAAAATGAAACCAAACTCAAACTCAACGATGTGCAAATGACTCTGGAAATTCAGTTCTTGAAGTCAAGATATTCAAGAACAAGAACAAACAAACAGGACATTTCGTTAGATGCTGTTTCCTGCGAAAGAAGAAGACTGAAGTTACCGGGGAACAACATAAGAAATACAAGCGAATCATTCGACAAGTTGAAGGCTCGTCTGCGCAAGAAAAGCAACTAATGATGAATCGGATGTCTTCAATTTGCTCCATCTTGGATCAAAGCGATCAGTCAACGTTAAAGTAGGAGGTGTACCAATCCCATTCATAATCGATACTGGCGCGGACGTGGACATTTTGAGCGAGAGTGATTGCCGTATATTGAAACATGTCGGTTTTGGAGCGAATGCAGTTCGGAAAGGAAGTTCAAAAGTTTTCAAGGCATACGGTTCAAACATTCCACTAACCATCCACAGGAGTCCATCTCCCAAATTGTATGCCGCCGACTAACACCAATTGCAAGAGAGTGGGGGGCAGTACCAAGCGGAATTTATGGGTGAACGCTCTACCACAGACCAGGTGTTCGCCATACGTCAGGTATTGCAGAAATGCCGCGAATACAACGTGCCCACACATCATCTATTTATCGACTTCAAAACCGCATATGATACAATCGATCGGGACCAGCTATGGCAGCTAATGCACGAAACGGATTTCCGGTGCGTAGTTCGAGTTTCAGGGGCATTCTCGAGTCCCTTCGAAACGCTTAGAGGGTTACGGCAAGGTGATGGTCTTTCGTGTCTGCTATTCAACATCGCTTTAGAGGGAGTATTACGAAGGTTAGGGATTGACACGAGTGGTACGATTTTCCCGAAGTCCGTCCAGTTATTTGGATTCGCCGACGACATTGATATCATGGTACGTAACTTTGAGAGGATGGAGGAAGCCTACATCCGACTGAAAAGCGAAGCTAAACGGATTGGACTAGTGATCAACACGTCGAAGACGACCTCAAGAGAGGTCAATGTAAGCCACCCACCACGAGTTTCTATCGGTGGTGACGAAATCGAGGTGGTTGAAGAATTCGTGTACTTGGGATCATTGGTGACCGCCGATAACGATACCAGTAGAGAAATTAGGAGGCGCATAGTGGCTGGAAATCGTAAGTACTTTGGACTCCGCAAGACGCTCCGATCGAATAGAGTTCGCCACCGTACCAAACTGACTATCTACAAAACGCTTATAAGACCGGTAGTTCTCTACGGACACGAGACCTGGACGATGATCGTGGAGGACCAACGCGCACTGGGAGTTTTTGAAAGGAAAGTGTTGCGTACCATCTATGGTGGGGTGCAGATGGCGGACGGAACGTGGAGGAGGCGAATGAACCATCGATCGTTCACGCCGCGAAAATCGGAAGACTGCGGTGGGCCGGGCACGTAGCCAGAATGTCGGACAGTAATCCGGTGAAAATGGTTCTCGACAACGATCCGACGGGAACAAGAAGGCGAGGTGCACAGCGGGCAAGGTGGATCGATCAGGTAAAGGACGATTTGCGGACCCTCCGCAGACTGCGTGGTTGGTGAAGTGCAGCCATGGACCGAGCTGAATGGAGAAGACTTTTATATGCAGCACAGACCCCTCCGGCCTTAGTCTGATTCTAAATAAATAAATCTACTATGATCAGATTGCCAGCCACAGGTAAATCATGGCCCGGTGCTGGGTGATACGGTTCAGATGAGAGCCCTATGCCCAGTAGAGGTAATCCAATGCAGAGGTCTGGACGAAATTATCGAAGCCGATGAGCTGGTAGCTGCACCGAGAGATCAGTGTGGCGTTGAAATCCAGGATACCGCGATTCGGTTGCGGGAAGGTTATATATATTTGAACGCAGGTCGCCTCATTCCAGGTACCTGTGGGTGACACCAAGAAGGTACTGGATAAGGCTGAAGGTGAGTTGGTCGGTATGCACGGTGAGCGCAAACCAACATCCTCAGGCCTGCTTCAAGTGCTTCGATTACGGACATAAGTCATATGACTGTGAAGGTCCTGATCGGTGTCAGCTTCGCCGGAGCTGTGAAGCTGAAGGTCACAAGGCTCACACATGCCAAGCCACACCGAGGTGTTTGATCTGTGGTCCTGGCACTGACCATAAACACCCATCCGGTGGGCAGGCCTGTCCGGCCTCCAGACGGGCTCGGTCATTCAAGTAGCTCAGCTAAATCTCAACCACTGCGATGCAACGCAAGCGCTGCTACAACAGTCGGTACACGAGAATAAGACTGATGTTGCCTTGCTGTCCGACCCGTACCACATCCCTGCTAAACATAGCAGTTGGGTTGCGGATAAGTCCGGAATAGTGACCATCTGGACTTGCGGGAGGTACTCCATCCAGGAGATAGTGGCATCTTCTGATGATGAGGGTTTCGTTATAGCAAAGGTAGACGGAGTTTACTTTGTAGCTACTACTGTCCTCCAAGATGAAGCATAGAGCAGTATACTAGTATGCTGAACGAGGGCCAAGCGCATGGCGAGTCATGCATCGATGTGGCCTTCTGCAGCGCGGGATGGACGGTGGAGCCTGACTGGAGGGTTCACGAAGGTCGATGTCCACACACGAGCATGTGACGTGACAATGCCCAGGAGGACTATGTCAGCAGCTGCCTCCTAGATCGTTGGAAACGGCAGAAGATGGTGCTATTGCCTAAGCCTGGGAAATCCCCGGGAGAGCCTTCGGCATACAGACCAATTTGCCTACTCAACACAACTGGTAAGTTGTTAGAGAGGGTGATCTTGACTATACGGAGTGTGCTGGTGGCTTATCCAGCAACCAGTATGGGTTCCGTAAAGGTCGTTGTACCATCGAAGTAATTCGGTCGGTAACGGAAACGGCTAAGTTAGCGCGTGGTTTGAATAGGAGAGATATTAGGTACTGTGTATTGATTAATAAGGCTAGCTGGGCAGCTATAGCTGATTCCCTGCATCGCTTGCGAGTCCCGGATTATCTGTGCAGGATTCTGAAAAGCTATTTTCAGAACAGTATATTTTTAGTCGACACCGACGTTCGTCAGCAGTCGATTGAAGCGTCAGCAAGTGTTCCACAGGGATCGATCCTCGGACCGGTTCATTTCACAGACGGAGTATTACGCTTACTTATTACCCGGCTGGTGTGAAAATAGAAGGGTTTGCGGATGATGTAATGCTAGAGGTCACAGGCGACACTCTCGACGAAGTTGAATTGAAAGCTTCGTACGCGATTAGCAGAGTCGAAGAATGGCTCAACTCAAGGAGGTTGGCGTTAGCACATCAGAAGAGTGAGGTTGTTGTGGTGCATAACCACCATGGGTTGCAGCAAGCGAGGATGAACGTAGTGACCTGCACAGTTAACGCCGTGAGGTGTTACAGGTGAGCACCTGGGAGATCGATATCGTTGTGGTTCATATACCATATTCCTATTCATATAATTGACTATTAATATAATTTTAAAATTTTCTGGGAAGGGCCACAAGTGAGTCTGGGGGAAGCAGGCCCCCCTGGCTCCTCCTTATTTACGCCAATGCCAACCAATCCCTCTCTTACACAGAACGATGACGTTGGTAGCGGACCCAGCATCGATAACGGTGGTTTCTGTATATGTAGCGGTTCAGGGGCATGTCCACTCCAGTAAGCGCCACCTTGCTGCAAACAGTTATATTTTTTTAATTTTACCGGTGATGGATCGACGGTATGTTTAATTTTATTTATTGAACGGCTGCTCAGTCTTACAATTTTCACAACGAGTTTATTCTTCCCATTTGATGAGATTTTCGCTCTTAAACAAGTAAAATGCTCCGAACTTATTTTTAACATTTCTTCGAAGCTACAATTGAACAACACAAATTCACTTAAAATTGGGTACACTTGTTATCACCAATAGATTGAGTAGAATAGCCTCAGACGCCTAGAACTGATTAGCTAAATTCCCAACTGCACTACGGAGGTGACAAAAATGAGTCAATATCACACAGCACTGAGTAGTTGTTTTTTAAAGTATATTGAGTGGTTATTGTCGGTGTCAGCGGCATTCCAGTAAAATTTTCTTGCATCGTTCTGGATTATTTTGTTGCGGGTAATTGGAAAGGCACATTATTTAAAATAAATCGCATCTTTTCAGGACCTCATAGACCTTTCATAGAAGAAAAGTTTGAGGTGAAACAAATGTTCATCATAGTGCACATCATCGCTTAACGACAGCTAGAGATGTCATCAAATCACGATTAATCGATTAGTAACTAATCGATTACTCTCCATTCTTGTCAATTATTGAATAGATTGATCGTTGGAACGTAATCGATTTAAAATATATCGATTATCACAACAATTAATCGATTAATTTAAGTAATCTATTAATTGCGACAGCAGAAATTTGACTTCGGCAGCAGAATCACAAGCGCGCGTCGAACCTTATAGTGATTTGAAGGGTGCATTATTGGAAATTAATAGATTCTTCTCAGGATTAATCATGATTAAATCTATGATTAATCACTAATGCTCTGCCAACATTATATGCAAGAGAAGGTTATGTATGGACGAATTTGGCTCAAAGTGACAATTAATCGCTTATGGCGACTGCAGAAATGGCGTAGCAGAATTAAAAGCGCGCGTCGGAGAGAGATACAAAAAATTATTTGTGATGTGTCTAGCCCCTGCGCATTCGATGTTCCAATGAACTGTCATTAATCGCGCTTTCGAACTTCGGGCACGAACGACTTTAAGCAGGGTTGACATCAGTATCAGTAATGTGAAATGTGATATCCAAATTCTGATTTGGTTTTATTGCTGGAAAGGCGCATTATGGAAAATAATTCGGTTCTATATTGTCCAACGTCTACCTTGCGGTCATGTCTTGTACAGAAGCCTTCTGATTTTTTTTTGTCTAGAAGACAGCATTTTACAAATTCCAACAACGCATCTTCTAGCATAGTTTCTAATGCTATTATCAGCATCGTGGAAAAACTTGGACCAAATGTGATCAGTAGATGGCGTATCACGTCAACGTCATCCATCACCGCGCCCGTGTTTTGTAATTCGGGTACTAGACGGTTGAACTGCAGAATATGGTCCTGCAGAGAACCAGACTGAAAACGCAACCCATCCTGCTAGAAATACTTTCTCGCTCGAATGCAAGCACCAATGCGTCCCATATTTGCTTCGACGTTCAGAGGACTAAGAGGTGAGTTTCATATCGACGTAACGTTCTGCACACCGATTGGACGACCGAACCTGGATGGAGCGTCCATCAAGATGTTTGTTTCCGTATTATCTTCACCACTCGTTGGACCACAAGGCAAACTATTTCTGTTGGTACCGGATGCAAGACATCGCAGTATGATCTCGAACTTCTTGCAGAACTTGTCTAAAAGCTAAAAGAAGGCTGCGACGTGCCAGAACAGAGGAGCATAGACTGGAGAGAAGAAGGATCTTCAAATATGACAACAGCCAGCTGAACTACAAAATCGAGCGAAGCAAGCGGGCCTGCTTTAATGAACTGTGCAGGATGCATACAGGGTAGCAAAGGCTAGGTCCAAAAGCACGTTCCATGAGAAGTTCTTTTAGTTGTTGGCCAGGACAACCTAATCCTAGTAAGTAAAATTGATCTAAATCAATGAACATAAGAGCTACAGAAAAAGTGTATGTAACAAAGTTACAATTTTGCAGAACATTTTATGTCAATATTTCGCAAAATATAAAAAAAAATCACATTTCATAAAATGGGCCACCCTATTTTGCGATAAATCTATATCAAGGACCCAAGTATCCAGAACAACTTTGTAGTATAGTTTTGACACAAAAAATGCATCTTTTCTCGTAAATCTTGCATCAGGTGATAATAATAAAACAAATAAAAAGTGTTAAAGCTGTGTTTATTGAGCATATTTACATATCAAAAGTTTTATTTTTTAGATCTCTAAAAGCCGCCCGAAAACGACTTCTCCGAAAAATCTAAAACAAAAAAAAAATCAAAAATACTGTTTTAATGGACCCTCCGCAGACTGCGTGGCTGGCGAAGTGCAGCCATGGACAGAGCTGAATGGAGAAGACCACTCCGGCCTTAGTCTGATAAATAAATAAATAAATGATGATGGCTTTACTATTCTGATCAATTTTAAAATGACATTTTTATAAATTGTTTTATTTGCACCTGACCTCAATCGTGACCAATTTAATACTAACAAAAAATACAGAAAAATCAGCAAAAGTGTCATGGCACCTGTTGAAACCATCACTTTAACTATTTGTATTACGTACTAACAATTTCAAATTATGTAGCGCAAACATTTAACTACACTCATGATGTTCTGCCTTCAACTTCAAAGGGTAGGTTGATTTGATCAAAGTCTATTATTCTAAAATTTTCCTCCTATTTTCCTATATTTTGAGACAGTGCAACAGTTTTGTTTTATAACCTTGGAAAGATAAGTTCACCGTTCTGTAGTCTTGACTATTTGAAACAAAGCCGATGGATTCCTAAAACCTTCCGTTCCACATTGTATTGTAGGTACCTCAGTAACAATCACACCGACATTGTTTACCTGAACAACAATTCAATTTGTAACGAGTATGCGCAACAGCCCTTTCCAAAGCAATCTTCCAACTGGTTGAACGAACGCTTACCTGAAAATAGAGGAAACAAACAAAAAATCGTTTAGTCGACTATTACCGCAATTTATTAAGAGGCACGACGACGTTGCTTAAAATTATTTATCTCGCTGCACCAAAATACGATGCGATCACTATCGAGTCATGCAATATTACGTCAGCTCAGTTTAGTTCGGCTCAGCAGCTCGGCCCAGGCAAGCGGAAAATAAACATAAATTCCTTAACAGCAGCGTCAATCACTGAGGGCCGAGAAGGCGTATTGCTCGTTGACTGGAACAAAAGAGACCCCAACATAAACCAACCAGACCAAAAGCTATACGCTCTCATATACGAATTAGGGCCCCCTCTTAGCGAGGGAGGAAGACTGTGTATTATGGCAGAGCTCCACTAAATGCCAATTAAAATTCCTCCGATTAATTCATACATGCGCTGCACAATTTCACGTTCCTAAACCAATTCTGAGAAGCGCTGCTGCACCGCAACCGAATAACTCCGGCCTTGCATTGCACGCGGTCGTCAACAGCTGTGCAGATGACGATGGTGTGTCCCGAAAGCATGAGCATTAATGCTGGATTTTTAAACACTCGTTGCATTGCAAAATCAGCGCAAAACGGACGGCGAACTGATGGAGCAAAATAAAAACAAAAAATAAGCTGGCGACGTGGATAAAAAGAAATCGAAAGCGTTCCACCCACCAGCCCACCAATAGTATCGGTCTAGGCTTTTGACAGCCATCGACCATTGTAAAGTGGATCAAGTCCACATAAACATCTCTCTTAAAACGCTATGCCGGCTTAGATCAGCATTCAGCAGCCTAGCAGCTGGCTAAAGCAGCGACATGTTGAAGGCGGTTGTGAAATCGGTATTCTCGGACCCCGGACCCTGACCTGGGCAACTTGAACCCTCCTGTTTTGGAAATATGCCGGCGTGTAATTGTAGCCAACGATGAAACACCAAAGATAAGGTACGAAGCAAATTAATGGTCGTATGACATGCTATTGCAAATGTATAATGTGTATAATAATCACATACGTATAATAATATAATGATGATATTATGCAACTGGATAGGCACTGTGCGGTCAAAGATTTGTCGAAAAGTCTTAAATTACGAAACCCACAAAACTCCGTGACCTCATAGACGCCAACATAATAGAGATCCCAAACAGACACCCACAAGCAGCGGTTCAGTATTCTTGCGAAGTTATTCGAAAATTTTCGAAGAAGAAGTAGCGAAACCGAATGCTTACCTACCATCAACGGAAAACATTACTAGAATGTAGCACCGTAGTCATCGGTCTTAAGATATGTTTCTTCAGTTTCTCCGAAAGTTCAGGGTCACCAGGTCTGATTTGCTGGCCTCTTTCAGATACTCTGTTGAATATTGGTTTTACTATTTTCTTTTCCGACATTCGCACTAACTGACTAGCCCACTGAAGTCTGCGTATTTCATACAAATCACAATATTTTCTTCTTTGTACACTTGATACACTTGATTCATGCGTTTGCGCCACACAAAATTTTCTTGTTTCCCTTCGAGTATTGTACGCAGTACTTTTCGCTAGTTTATTGCCAGGGTTTTATAACGCTCTTGAAAACATCGATTTACTCTTCAAGTATGCTATAAAACCACAATAAATCCGTCGATGCAACTAGGGTTTGATTATGTTGGTAAGGCTGGACAGCAAAATCGAAAGCGCATCGTCCTGCTTCCATCTAACTTAAATCAGAAAAGAGGTTTACACTTCTTTTGCAAACCGAATGCTTGATTTTAAGCAACAAAACGCTTTCTAGAAAACCTGATTCAGACATTATCTGCAAAAGCTTATTTCTTTTTAATGAATCTACGAAATTAATTACCGGATAGCGTGTTTGCAAGATGTTTTCCCAAGGAAATGTGGTTAGGGGTCGAACACTAATTACGTAAGCACTTATGGAGGAGGGGTGTCTGCCATTTTTTTACACTCCATATAAATAAAAAATGTTTTGTATGGGAAATATCTTACATAGGGGAAGAGGGGTATGAAAAATCCAGGAAAAAATGCTCACGTAATTAGTGTACGATCCCTTATCCCGAAATTCATTAGACTGAAAGACATTCGGCCAACTGCCACTAGGCCGAAAGTTGGTTGGGCCTAAAGTTATCCAGCCGAATTCCATTTCGCCGAGATGAGTGTGTAACGGGACATGGGAGCGGAAGAGAAGGTTCGGACGGAATTAACAGCCTTCACTTAAGCGCCAGGCAGTTTTTACACTGCCGCGAAGGTGCGTTCTTAAAACTCATTCAGAAAGTCCCGTACCCGGCCAGGAATTCTCAGGGCGAGTCCTTTCTTCAAGCCACAATCCACACTCACAACTCTAGCGCAACCGATACCAAACCGAAAGAAGTATCTTATTCAAAATATGTACAAGCCACAGGGTGAGAGGTTTACCATTAAGGATTCCCCTCCCAGAGCCTATTCTAAACGATATAAAAAATTTTATTTAAATTTTCTCTCACCTTCAAACTGAACAACTAACGCTTTGCCTTTGTAACCTAGCTTATGCGTGGTGCGTTTATTGGTAGCCTATACGATTCTGCGCAGATTTATGGCTAATAGCTTTCTGGCAAACAACAAAAACTAGCTTTTCACTTATAGTCATTTGTGTACTTTTTACAATTTTTGGTGGGTTAGTAATCACAAATAGGTCGACCTTACTTGATTTTTTCAGCTTCCGGAAGCGACGACGGAGTTCCAGCGATGTCCAGCGGCGGATGGTAAGAGCTCTTACTTGGTGGCGAAATTCGAATTCGTTCGTTACGGCCACGTGTGGTTTTCCAATTTTTCACGGGTTCTGTCCCAGTGTGCCTAGCAAAAACTTGCACCAAATTTCTACCTTGCAACGGCGGTTGGCCCTCTATTAGCGAGTAGGTGAAACACTGGTAGTGGCTCGCGGATATCGTGGTGAATGAAATGGTGGTGTGACGTCACCGTTATGCTGCAGCTCGGATGTTGAGTTGCATCATCATCATCGACGGCAAGTCGATCAACGCGTCGATGTCACCGCGACGGGCGGTTGGCTCGGCCCTAGGGGTGTACCCTCGTTTGAAGGGAGAATCTTCAAACGATTCACGATTACATTTTGAAACAGACGTAATTTACGAATTTACCTTTCTATCTGAATTTTCGTCTTATGCTTTGTCACACTTCTCAGAGGGCGATACTCAACGTGGCTTTGAACCTAGCATTACGAGAAAGTAACCTTAGAGCTTGGACAATGGACCCTATTGTTTAACAAACATACTTGCCACACGTGGTTTCACAGTTCACCAAATTTGTTCCTACTTTTATATTTCACGCCCTAAGCGTTGTTCGGAAATACAGTTAGAACTTCTATCTCCTGCCATTTATATTTTCCACTAGTTTTTCACACCTTCTAATTTGCTTTTACGTTGGAATACTGATTTTGCCACTAAACAGGTCCTCAACAGTCGGCAGTCAGAATGCAAGAGAAGCTTTAAATCCGTTTGTACCTTCAACGAACCTACCGTGCCCGCATTCATTCGTTCGATTATTTCCGAGGCTGTCATTATGATAGTGAACTAATTTTTGAAAATTGAACTCTTTTAGTGAATTTCTTGTTACGTTCCTTCACCAGAGACCAAGAACGCAATCTTCGTTTGTGACAGTAGAGGCTTATTTTAAATTCCATTATGTATTTTTTTAAATTTATTTTTGGTTGGATATAATGGGGATATTTTTTTATTTACATAGGATTTTGTAACTTTGTTACAAGTGTTTGGCCGAAAGCCGACGACAACCGAATACGTAATTTGGCCGAAAAAATCCGAATTGGATTTTTGGCCGGAAATGCCGTTGGGCCGAAATGGTCGTTTGGAAAATGATATTTGACCAAACCAAATAGGTAAAAATTTCGTTGGGCCGAACAGGTTATATGGCTGAAAATGGAGAGGTGAGAAAGGTGTGAACGCCATCGCGGAACAAAATCTACAGCATTGCAGCTGTTCTACAATTTTTAACGCAGATCCAAGTTTGCTAGAGCCAATCTTAATC
Source organism: Armigeres subalbatus (assembly GCF_024139115.2). Classification (NCBI taxonomy): domain Eukaryota; kingdom Metazoa; phylum Arthropoda; class Insecta; order Diptera; family Culicidae; genus Armigeres; species Armigeres subalbatus. Next base: position 234,744,738 of record NC_085140.1, on the reverse strand, counting down.
AACACCTTTTATTATTTCGGATATTTTTTATATCTAAGATTAATTTATCACTATTCAATAACGTAGTATTACACCCACGGATTAGGATTTTTTCTTGGAGATTTCACGCAATTTATCGTATAAATTACAAAGAACTGTATGGGAAATGCGAAGAATCTCTTATGGAAATTCCGAAGGACTTTCCATGGAAATTTCAATAAGTTGAGCAATGAGAAAATTTTTAAAATTAAGAAGAATTCCGAAGATTTTTTAAAAAACCCTACAATTATCGAAGAAACTTTCTGTAAATTTTCCGAGGAAACTCCGAATAAATACCGAACAATTTATCGAGGAAATCGGAGACTAAATTCCAAAGAGGTTCTCGAGAAAAACTAGAATTTCTCATAGGAGATTCCGGAAAATTTACTAAAGGAAATTATAAATAAATTGACTGGATCTGTTGAAAATCGTACCCCGGCTGTTTCACCCGGCTCTCCGCCTGACACCTTCTAGCGCAATGATGAACAACAGGCACGAATGTCCAGCACTTTGTCTTAGTCCCCGGAGCGATTCGAACGAACTGGAGTGTTCGCCCGAAATCTTCTCACAGGTTTGCACACCATCCACCGTTGCTTTGATCAGTCTGGTAAGCTTCCCAGGAAAGCTGTTCTCGTCCATAATTTTCTATAGCTTTAGTTTACGCGGTCTATAATGTCGTATGACGCCTTGAAATCAATGAACAGATGGTGCGTTGGGACCTGGTATTCACGGCATTTTGGAAGGATTTGCCGTACAGTAAAGATCTGGTCCGTTGTCGAGCGGCCGTCAACGATCCGGCTTGATAACTTTCCACGAACTCATTCAATAATGGTGACAGACGTCGGAAGATGATCTGGGATATCACTTTGTAGTCGGCATTTAAGATGGTGATCGCTCGAAAATTCTCACACTCCAGCTTGTCGCCTTCTTGTAGATGGGGCATATAATTCCTTCCTTACACTCCTCCGGTAGCTGTTCAGTTTCCCAGTTATGACTATCAGTTTGTGCAGGCCAGTGGCTAGCTTTTCCGGGCCCATCTTGATGATCTCAGCTCCGATACCATTCTTACCAGTCGCTTTATTTGTTCTTTGGTGTTGGATGGCATCCTTAATTTAATGTGGGGGCTGGTTGGCTTCCATCGTCCGCTGAGCTGACGTAGTCATCTTCTCTGCTGCCTTGACTTTCACTGCCTGTACTCTTAGCGCCATTCAAATATTCCTCGTAGTGCTGCTTCCACCTTTCGATCACCACACGTTCGTCCGTCAAGATGATCCCATCCTTATCCCGGCACATTTCGGCTCGCGGCACGAAGCCTTTGCGGGATGCGTTGAGCTTCTGATAAAATTTGCGTGTTTCTTGAGAACGGTACTCTGTTCCATCTCATCGCACTCCGCTTCTTTCTAGGCGGGGTTCCTTCTCCTGAAAAAGGCGGGTCTGTGGTCTCCGCTTCCGTCTATAACGTTCCACGTTCTGCCGGGTACCTTGCTGCAGCACGATCGCCCACGCTGCGTCCTTCTCCTCCAGAATCTCTCTGCACTCGTCGTTGAACCAATCGTTTCGTCGAATTTGTCCCACATACCCGACGTTGTTCTCCGCTGCGTCGTTAATGGCTGCTCTATCTGTATTCCAGCAGTCCTCAAGAGGGGCTCCACCGAGCTCACCCTTTTCCGGCAACGCTGCCTCGAGATGCTGCGCGTATGCAGTGGACGTGAGGTTGCTTCTGTCGCTCTAGATGACGGATAGTTTTGGGCGCAGTTTATCTATCACCAGATAGTGGATAGTCTTGACGTCGATAATGTCGGCGAAGTACCGTCCATCAATCAGAACGGTCGATTTGTGATTCTTTCTGCAGTGGTGATCTCCAGGTAGTACACGGAAGGATATGTTGGAAGTAGTCGGTCTAAACTCTTCTTCTTGGCCAACCTAAGCGCTCAAACCTTCTATGATGATTTTGACGTCGTGGCTTGGGCAGCTATCGTACTCACATTCCACGCGTAGAATGCGTCCTCTTCATCATCAGTGCTTCCGGAGTGTGGGCTATGGACTTTGATTATGCTGAAGAACCGACCTTTGATCCTAAATCTGCACATTCTCTCATAAATCGGCTCCACCCGATCACGCGCCTTTGCATATCGCCCATCACTATGAAAGCTGTTCCCAGCTCGTGTGTGTTGTCGAGTTAGTTACTTTATTCATTTAGTTACATTTAAGAAATTGGGGTGCTAACAGTTTAACTAAATGTAGATGACTGCCAACGGTATGGGCTCCAGAACAATTTAAAGTGTCTGGAACATTCGCGCAGGGCAAAACTGAATTGTAAATCATACCCTTGGACTTTGTGAGGATGTATGAACATAAACAGTTAACTTCGATTCCATATCAGCTGTTGTTTACCTGGAAGACCAAACGATCTAAACTCCAGATAATTTGGAGAACCTAGAACATCTGTAGTAATACTTACTGTAGCATGCCTGTTCACATTTCTGAGATTGATTAAAGCTTAATTCTCGAAAAAACAGAATCAAAGGCAATCGAAAAATGACAAAAATATTGAAGAATCATGAATGTAGTGCAGTGCCGGATTGATAACACCCGTAAGTTAGGCAACTATTAGTCAACCAGCAATGCTTGATATTCCTCTTGGCTTCAACATCCTTAATTTTCCATACAAACTTGCGTCTGGGATTTTCAAGCAGCGTACTATTTTTTTTTTCAAAAATTCTTTCACCAGAGAGACCCGAAACCTTTGTTAATTTTTGGTTTCATCTTGTAGCAAGTATTTTTTTTTATTATTTGTTGCGCAGTGTTATCATTGATATTAAAAAATGAATGTATTATTTTTGGGGATTTGGAGGGACTCCGGATGAAACGATTTTTATAGAGAGTATGGGACTGCCTTTGTTGAATGAGGGCGGGCTCTTTAACCCCATCTATTGGATCAATTTTGTCAATCGAGGGCTTGGCTGTGATGTTGTCTGTGAGAACATGGAAGGAGATTCTTCTAGCACCCCCCCCTTCTACCCCCGCGGGGTGTTTCTGCTTACGGGTCCACCCCTCTGTTTTCGGCCCTCCACACATGATTGATCACAGTAAACATCATAACTTTGATCAAATCACTTTTAGTATTAACCATTGCTACCGGCAGATGCCTTTCTACACACATCATCATCATCAATAACTTTTTCTGTCAAACGGCAATGGTCGACCTATTCGGCGAAACGACATTTTGGGCCGTATGACCAATTGATGAATGAATGAAATTTTCGACCAAATCAATCCTGGCCAGATGGAATTCAGCTTATTGGATTATTCGACGTAATGGTATATTCGGCTACACAATTTTCGGCCTACTGGCGTTCGGCCGAATGACTTTCGGCCAAACAACCCTTCCATTGTTTTTTTCAGAATTTATCAAGCATTGGCTAAACTTCTGATACATCGTTGATCAGCTATTACAAAAACCTGTCTTCACCGACAAAGGATCCCTAAAGCGACCTTGACCTGCCAACCAAAATAAGCGACAGAATTTGCCGAGTTCAGAAGAGCAAACTCTCTGTAATTGGCGCACTCTGTAGTCTATGTTATTTCATATAGCGAATATGAATATACCGAATATGAGGCCGTACATCCAGAGAGTAGTCATATTCCTGAATAATGTGGTGCTCACGATCAAAATTAAGAAGCACAACTAAAATTTCGTCTTTCCCAACAGTTTTATGAGATGGGATTGAGAATCTAGCAATTTCGCATATGCCCAATTCTTATGCAGATTTTGGTAGGTTATCATACGTCCCCGTCACTGAAACTCAAGCATATTTGCTAAACTCCTTCTCCTACCCCCTAAACATGTAATATCTAAAGTTTTCCTACACATATGCTACGTTAAGATTAGGGAGTAAGTACTAGTAATGGACACCTTAACGACTGAAATTTACTTCAGTCGCTCCGGAAGAACGAACCTCTTGACGAATTGTAGTCCTGCTGCACCAGATGACAAACATTAGGTACCAGCAACGTGTTTCGTACATAAACTCGCCAAAGCATTATTTTTTACTACTAAAGCAAACATTTTAAAATGATGTAGCTAGTAAGTCCATTATAGCCACTCGGGACCATAATACGCAACGTCCTATTTGTTTATATGTGTATTATGGTCCCCCCATTTAATTTACATGTTCATTTCCACATGTTCCTTGTGCCTGTTATGATCCTCACCCCCCCTTATGTGGACCCTTTAGCGTATTTACATTTACAAATTAGTTAATTTAATTAAATTCCTATTTCCCAGTCCATAAGAATAGTATAGAACTGCTGTTCTGAAGCCAGGAAATCGTCGATTCCAGCGTTTAATTTGGGGTTTTCTTCAGGGGGTCCATTTTATACGCACTCACTTACTAGGTCCGTATATTGGACATCCCAGTTAAAATCATTTCACTTGTCTAAAGTTTAATATGCGCAACTTTCTATACAAATGAGTTGAACAAAGTACATGCCCAGTCAAAACTTAGCATAAGTTCAAGCCTATTCAAGCTCATCTACAAAATACCAATTTTTGCCTTTTCAAACAAACTATTTCCCACACGAACTCCCCGGTGACGCCGTGTTTTCCGTTTGGTGATTCATTACAAGATAATTCAAATTAATTTTACTACTTTATTTGCCATTCTCTAACGATAATGCACCGTGCGCCACCAGGAGCGCACCTTCAGCGGCACCAGCTCCAGCCGCTTCACATAAACGAAACCGAAAGGCACCACCACGAGGCATGCCCGAAGTGACCCAATATAATTATCGTGCATTAAACTTTCTACTTTGACGATGGAAATTGAAAATGCACATGTCTCATGAGAAAATGAACGAAACCCGCAGCCACAGCCACCAGTCGATCGTCGTCACCAAAGCACCGCAGCGCCATCGCACCACCTGGCGGGGAAACGAAAGCGAAATCCCGCATGGCCAATGAAAGAGAAAATGTGACAAGATGCATATAACCGTTGGTTGTGGTTCAATAAACTACACATTGGTATAGTCTCCCACTAGTCCCCGTTCCCACATGGCGCGTCAGCTCCACCGAAACGAAAGACAAACTTTTTTTTTATCAATCCGTGAAAATCTACCCGGACTCCGATATCACTGTCTTTGCCTAACCATATGTTGATTGTAGCCAAACGTTAATGCCTTCTGCAGTTTTCAATTTTCTCTGGCTCATGAATTTTCCACCACATCATCATCGGAGCCGTGCATCGACGGCACCACCTTCGCAGGTCTGCGCAGCTTGTAGACTCCGTGTAGCTTCTAGCGACATCCCGGTAAATGAAATCAGTATCCAACCAGCAGCGGTGGAAAGGAATTGCGAATGTGCATTGTAAACTGTCTGTGGCAGATTGTGCCCGAATAGAATTAGGAAGTAAGTTGCTAACTAGGTTTGTTCGCAGCGATAAGTTTATGATTTATTTGACGTAGTTAAGCAATGTTATGAACTTGGTTAGTAGTGTTTGCTATCAAACGTCAAACTAAGACACGGTAATATCGCTTCTTTTTAAAAGTGGTAACGAAAAGTTACTGACTGTTCACAAAAAGTTAGTGATTGTAGCTTGCCGTTCTATAAAAAAAAAACAGTTGGATGCCTTGCTGCGAGTAAAACCTTCCCGATGATGAACTGACATCCCTCCTAGGAAGTCAACGATTAATTGAAGCATGATGTTTCGAGATTCGAAGAATTGAAAGAAATTCATTTCGCTTAATACTGTGCTGACAATCCATGAAGGAAAAAATCCGGATTTTCTATTTTTCGACCCTTTTATCCAATATCTCTACAGTATCTGTGGAAATACTCTTCGGAGCATGGTGATTCTACAGGGGTTAGACGGAAAGGTTGAGATAGGCAAAATTGAGCATGAGCATTATGACCGCACAATTCGTAGTTGCTACTCCGTGATTGATTAGAACTTGCGAAATTGTACAGAGAACACAATAAATGGGGCTTGGGACTAGCTACCCACTCTCAATAAACACGTTTCGGGAGCCTAAATATCTGAAGTCAATAACGGTGCCGGCCACGTCCTTAGGGTCATATTGGAAGGGAAGGATTGTTAGTCCGACTATCGCTGCTACTAGAGACCGAGTATACCTCTGCATTTCCACGATTGTCTTGAGATAGGATTTCATTTTAGTTACAAAGGATAACTGATTTGGATTCACTTCGGTAAGTGATGGTAAGTGATGGGATGGGAAATTACACTAATTCGCTGTCTCGCCACGAGAAAAATGTTAAACCATGCACGCCCAGTGGCATATGAAAACGGAGGAGAAACGTTTTGGACGACCGAACGGACGCGCAGTACTCTGTAGTTACTTGCCCGATAGCTACTGCACACAATTGAATATCGCACTTGTCTCGACCGGAGCAAAGCACAATACATGCGCATGAGCCACCGAACACGAAATAGATATTTTAATATTTTCCTGACGACTGAAACACGCACTGCACTTACTTGCTCGATGGCTACTGCAAATTCGCTTACTGGAAAAACACGACTGGACAAGGAACAAACTTTCACTTTCTGATTTATTTACTCACCCGCACAAAGCAGAACAAAATTACGGCGACTGGCAGATCGTTTTGCCTTCCGCACTGCTGACCAACCCTGAACAAATGTCTCTTTCGCAGAACGAACGACGAGGATAGGCTTAGCCATTAACTCTACCAAGACAGAGTACATGGTGGCAGGTAGAGATAGAGGAAGACCTAGTGGTGTTGGTGCTGACTGCTGAGGTAGTGCTTGATGGGGATGTGTGTGAAGTTGTTGAAAAATTTGTTCACTTTGGAACGCTTGTGACATGTGACAATGATGTTTCCCGTGAAGTGAAAAAACATATTGCTGCTGCGTATAGGGCCTTATATGTATTACGTAACCAGCTTAGGTCCCGCAACATGCAGACGGAAACAAATTTTGCTCTATACAAAACTTTGATTCTACCAGTGGTTCTTTATTGATAAGAAGCAAAGACGTTAAAAGAGGCGGACCGGAGAGCTTTCGGGGTTTTCGAGTGAAAAGTGCTGCGTACAATATTCGGAGGGAAACTAGAAAATGGTGTGTGGAGCAGACGCATGAATCATGAGCTGTATCAAGTATACAAAGAAAATATTGTGAATCGTATAAAATACGGCAGACTTCAGTGGGCAAGTCGCTTAGTGCAAATGTCGGAAGAAAGAATAGCGAAAACAATATTCAACAGAGAACTGTATAGAGGCCAACGATTTCATAGAAGGCCGCGAACGCGCTTACTGCACGCGGAGTAATCGGACCTGGGGACCCGACACGTTTGGGGAAACTGGAGGAACATCGCCCAAGACCGACGATTATGGACCTCTATAATACGCCAGGCCAACCAGGTTTCCAGGTAGGTATACGAATCGTATGTCAAAGTTGCGTAACAAGCTTTGAAGGTTTAATACCGTTTGCTTCGACATACCTATGCGAGAATGGGTTTTCAACACATCTCCAGACGAAGACCAAAGAAAGAAACAGATTGGAAATTGAAGCCGATTCGATATAAACTTTATCAGAAACGCAACCTTGTAAGCTGGTATGACAAATACAAGTACAAAAGGTACTCTGAAAGAATTACTGCTTGTAAATTTAATATTGGAATGAAAGAAGATATTGGAACAAATATACTTAAAAATGTATGTTTGTTCTTGATTTCAGCATAACATATTCAGGGGGCGTGGGCCACTGGACTGATCGTCAAGGGGGTCGCGACACTGAAAAGGTTGGAAATCACTGCTATAGCCAAAGATATTGCCAGTTGAACATTGCATCGGCTTTCCAGAAACTAAAAACTGTCTAATTCTGATCCCCAGGGTTGTAAATATTCGGCAAAGAAATTCACCACAGTAAAATGTACAAAATTCACCCAGCAGATGACACAAATTTACCATGGGCCACTCACATTCATGTTACCACATCAAAATGAGCAGCCTATTAGGGTGAGTTGTGTGAGGATGAATTGTTAATTGAAAGTTGGTGCCGGCAATGATTTCTTGACGCTACAGTCCCACTCATGACGGCGGCGATGAGATTGACCGTAGAATATACTGAGATCCATGTTTTTAACTACATTGACTTCTACATATTTCAACCCTGCTGATGCCTATCTATCTTATATATTATATATATAGATATATAAAACTCAATGTTTGTATGTATGTTCCACCATAACTTCTGAGCCCATTGACCGATTTCAACCAAATTTGGAACAGGTATTGTAATGTATTAGGGATGATATAAATGGGGAAGGTTGTGGAGGGACTGGTATTGTTCAGTTATCAAGCACCTGAGTGTAACTTCTGATCTTCCCTGAGCCGATTAAATAAGGCCTCTTTGGACGTTTTTCCTTCCTTAGAAATAGACGTTTGTCCGGAATAAGGCGATTATGGGGTTGATCCCCCTAGTATCATTTTGGTTTTATGCTGGTTTTATAACACTCTTGTAGAGTAAAGTATGGTCTTCAAGAGCGTTATAAAATAAAAAATGTTACTTGGGCCCTTCTTCAAAATCAGTCAATGTTTTCAAATGAAATCTATCTTCTTTTAATCAAATGATGAAGTATCAATCTTGATAACCATACGACTCCACTATTTTATTGTACCTTTGACAGATACGTATTTCGGATTTGGATTAGATTTAAATTGGATCAATGTGGCAGACGAAGATGGCGGTATGGTGATGGACCTGGGAGAACGCGCGCAGGACATAATCTTACCGGCTCCGAATCTCCAGGAAATCCAGGAGGAGATTGACCGGCTGAAGAACAACAAAGCCCCTGGGGTTGACCAACTACCAAGAGAGCTATTTAAACACGGTGGTGAGGCACTGGCTAGAGCGTTGCACTGGGTCATTACCAAGATTTGGGAGGAGGAAGTTTTGCCGCAGGAGTGGATGGAAGGTGTCGTGTGTCCCATCTACAAAAAGGGCGATGTAGCAGTCAGGAAAAGTGTACATAATTTTGTATAAAGTTTATTATAGTTAAGGTAGATTGTAAGCATTTCCGTCTTTCAATCGCCAATAAACTGTACATATTTGTCCCTTGACGTATGCAAACGGGCACTATCAATCAGCTAAGCTCTCCAAGGTCGAAGCCATTTGTTTTCTGGATAAGGTGGGAAAGGGATAGCAGCGCGACTATCTTGTCAAATTATCAATCGTGCCGATAAAGTCACGACTGTACACAAAGGGGTCGGGAAATGACGTACTTCCGGTTGTGTCCGAGTCCCACCTTCCTTAATCTGAGGATTCACAGACTCGATCATTTCGTCCGTGACTTTCCGTAAAGTTAGAAGTCCTCGCGTTTGTTAGTTAGTGTTTCGTTTGCCAAAAGTAGGTCCTATTAGTGACGTTAAATGTAATTGATTAATTAAATAATTGTTCGTTCAACAGTAGGTTAAAGTTAAGTGTGCGGTGTGATATTGTGTGTGATAGTATAAATCAAAGCCAAGATAGAAGGTAGTCCATCGTGCTCTAATTGTGCTAGTTGTGCCTGTGCTTATTTGTTTCGTCTAGCCATATTGGCTTGGGCTTCTCACCCGCAGAATTTCCACGCACCCAAGCGCGATACCTGTTCCCCCAACGGACGGAAAATTCCCGACCACCGACTACCCGTCGGAAGTAGACTGGTCCGTCACCATACTGGTCTAAGGGAGCTCTGGGGACTTCCACGTGGACGAAGTCCACCAGTCGGTTAATCCAACCGCCGGCAAAGCAAGCAACCGCCATCGCTTCATTGAGCAGCGATCGCCAGGAGCATCGACCCTACCCCGTAGGTCATCGACTGTAGTAAGTCGCATCGAATCGGTGAGTCTCCAAGTCTATTTTTGCATGGAGTGCGGCGTCCGAGGAGGGCGCCGCGGAGGGATATTTTTTGCCAGTCTTAGACTGAGGACCCGTGAAAGTGCTATTGAAGCAATATCAAGAAATCGCGAGTTGGAGTGGAAAGCCCACCAACCGCTCAAGTCTGTCGTCATCAGTGAAAAGCGTGCGTGAGCCCATTTTCGCCCCCACATAAATTCCCACCTAATACCCGGAGCGCAGAATGACGAGAAACTGAACTTTCGATAATCCGTGACGTCACATAACATGTAAAAGCACAGAGCACATGAGAGTAGAAGATAGGATAGAGAAAACCGCACACAAGCTAGAGATAGGCAATAGAACGATCACCAACATATAAACAGAGATGATTCAACACCCCCCCCCCCTTGAGTATGTGTACCTTGTACTGTAAGCCAAATAAACCATGGATGTACAAATAAAGCTTTGATAATGCCTGTCCCTAGCCATTAATTAATTGTATGTCATGTATGTATTGTCAGTCCGGTCTGTTGTAGTTTTCGGTTTCGTCCTCTACACGGAAGAAAAAAAGTACCCAAAATTGAGTACTTTTAAACTTACTTTTGAGTTATTTTTTCTCTTCGCTTTCATCCACTCTTTCTTTTGTTGTCAAAAACAAAAGAGCCAAACAATCCAACGACGCCAGTTCAATACGGGAAGCCAATTTTGAGTTTTATTACCTGAGGTCGAAATTGAGTGAATTAAACTTAAATTTGGGTCAATAAATTTTCCGTTGGGTACTTTTTTAACATGGGAGTAAAGGCAAACTACTTCGACCCTACTTACTCAATTTTGGCTTCCCGTACGGATGTTCGAGGTTGGGTGAATTAAACTCACTATTGGGTAGTTTATTTCTTCCGTGTATGTGTTGAGTTTGACTGAGTATGTTGTTTTGCTTCCAACTTTGTGGGAGACGAATAGATGAACCGAGAGAGTCGACCGATGATGATAGGCGCACTCACACTTAGAGTGTATTAGGTCTGGTGGGCTCTCACCGTTTCTCTGAGTGGCTTCGTAGCTGTAAGGCATGCTGCGATAGATAGAGTGATACCGTTTGATAAAGATTTGTTCGTAGCCAGTTGGAACGATCCGTAAATCCTATCTGGAAAATAAATGGACTCGCCCTTTGGGAGTCTCATCCGGGCAAATTAACTTGGGCCGTGGTCTCCCTTGTGGAGTGGCGCTTAAGCCACGTGCTTTTAAGGACGGATCGCTCCGTGCCGGCTACAGCGATAAGCTGGATTGTAGCAACTACCGCGCAATCGCATTGCTGAACAAGGTACTCTCCCAAATTTTATACCGTCGACTAGCACCAATTGCAAGGGAGTTCGTGGGGCAGTACCAGGCGGGTTTTATGGGCGAACGCTCCACCACGGACCAGGTGTTCGCCATTCGCCAAGTACTGCAGAAGTGCCGCGAATACAACGTGCCCACACATCATCTATTCATCGCCTTCAAAGCTGCATATGATACAATCGATCGGGACCAGCTATGGCAGCTAATGCACGAACACGGATTTCCGGATAAACTGACACGGTTGATCAAAGCGACGATGGATCGGGATGTGCGTAGTTCGAGTTTCAGGGGCATTCTCGAGTCCCTTCAAAACCCGCAGAGGGTTACGGCAAGGTGATGGTCTTTCGTGTCTGCTATTCAACATCGCTTTGGAAGGGGTAATACGAAGAGCAAGGTTTAACACGAGTGGTACAATTTTCAATAAGTCCGTCCAGCTATTTGGCTTCGCCGACGACATAGATATTATGGCACGTAACTTTGAGAAGATGGAGGAAGCCTACATCAGACTGAAGAGGGAAGCCAAGCGGATCGGACTAGTCATCAACACGTCGAAGACGAAGTACATGATAGGAAGAGGTTCAAGAGAAGACAATGTGAGCCACCCACCGCGAGTTGGCATCGGTGGTGACGAAATCGAGGTGGTAGAAGAATTTGTGTACTTGGGCTCACTGGTGACTGCCGAAAATGATACCAGCAGAGAAATTTGGAGACGCATAGCGGCTGAAAATCGTACGTACTTTGGACTCCGCAAGACGCTCCGATCGAATAGAGTTCGCCGCCGTACCAAACTGACAATCTACAAAACGCTCATTAGACCGGTAGTCCTCTACGGACACGAGACCTGGACGATGCTCGTGGAGGACCAACGCGCACTCGGAGTTTTCGAAAGGAAAGTGCTGCGTACCATCTATGGTGGGGTGCAGATGGCGGACGGTACGTGGAGGAGGCGAATGAACCACGAGTTGCATCAGCTGCTGGAAGAACCATCCATCGTTCACACCGCAAAAATCGGACGACTGCGGTGGGCCGGACACGTAGCCAGAATGTCGGACAATAACCCGGTGAAAATGGTTCTCGACAACGATCCGACGGGTACAAGAAGGCGAGGTGCGCAGCAGGCAAGGTGGATCGATCAGGTGGAAGATGACTTGCGGACCCTCCGTAGACTGCGTGGTTGGCGACGTGTAGCCATGGACCGAGCCGAATGGAGAAGACTCTTATATACCGCACAGGCCACTTCGGCCTTAGTCTGAATAAATAATAAATAATAGGTGTAGATTGTATTGCGACCCGATTGTAATACGAAGGGCAGGAATTGACACGAGTGGTACGAATTTCACGAAGTCCGTCCAGTTATTTGGCTTCGCCCACGATATTGATATTATGGCACGTAACTTTGAGAGGATGGAGAAAGCCTACATCAGACTGAAAAGCGAAGCTAAACGGATTGGACTAGTCATCAACACGTCGAAGACGAAGTAAATGATAGGAAGAGGCTTAAGAGAGAACAACGTAAGCCACCCACCACGAGTTTGTATTGGGCTCACTGGTGACCTCCGATAACGATACCAGCAGAGAAAATCGGAGACGCATCATGGCAGGAAATCGTACGTACTTTGGATTCCGTAAAACGCTCCGATCGAATAGAGTTCGCCGCCGTACCAACTTACTATCTACAAAACGCTCATTAGATCGGTAGTTCTCTACGGACATGAGACCTGGACGATGCTAGTGGAGGACCAACGCGCACTGGGAGTTTTCGAAAGGAAAGTGCTGCGTACCATCTATGGTGGGGTGCAGACGGCGGACGGTACGTGGAAGAGGCGAATGAACCACAAATTGCATCAGCTGTTGAGAGAACCATCCTTGTTTCACACCGCGAAAATCGGAGGACTGCGGTGAGCCGGGCACGTAGACAGAATGTCGGACAGGAATGCGGTTAAAAGGGTTTTAGACAACGATCTGACGGGAACGGCGAGGTGCACAGGTGGATATATCAAGTGGTAGATGATTTGCTGACCCTCCGCCGACTGCGAGGTTGGCGACGTGCAGCCATAGACCGAGCTGAATGGAGAAGAATTTTATGCACTGCACAGGTCACTCCGGCCTTAGTCTGATAATAAATAAAAGATAAAAAGCTGGATACCATTCTATATAATTCAACAATAAATTCTTCTTAGCTAAATGCTACGAAAAGATGAGTTTTCCTGTCGGTCATCACGTTGCACTCGGGATAGTTGGATAATGTTCGTTTACCACGCTGCCTTCTAAGTTCTGAGCCGCTCGTTGTTTTACCGATAGATCGTGTAGCGGATCCGATCATGTCACGTGTGTCCAATTTCTTTTGCAAGCCTGCCTGCAGCATATAACGTCATCAGTTTGATTAATACATGAGATATGAGCCTACGAGGAATTATTATCTGAGATTGATCCTCCGAAAGAACGCTAAAGGGGAATTAATATGAGATGTGAAAGTTGATGCATTCGATGGACGCCTGATCATTATGAGGCCACGTGTAAAATCATTGGTGGAATATTTGACATAAGTTTCCAAAATTGATAGAACTGTGGCCTCTGTTGAGACGTAGTTCTGAAGCACAATACATATAAGAGTTAATCTCGCATTTAATGCTAAACTGCGTTTAAAAATTTTGAAGATTTTTTATAAACGTTTTCGACCAATTAATCTCTTCTTTTTTTCTGAAACAGAAATCTGTGCAGCTTTACCTGGATTAATCGACTAATCATCGCATCATCAATCCGTTCTTCGATACCTGACATACTCATAGAAACCATTGATAGAGAAACCCTGATCTAAAATAATTCACTCCCACAGGATCAGCTGTTTTGCGCAATATGCTACCAGCTGGATAATCGTTATCCAACCGATCCCGTTCGACTACGAGGAACCACTCGCCTGCGCTTCACAATTCTCCTCCCACGTACTATTTATGTAGAAATGCAATCGAGTTATAGACGGTATACAGTTGAAGCGAGGTCATATTAGCAGGATTTTCAGAGCTTCGCGTGCGCAATCAACTACTTGCTATTGATTTCTGAAGCAGACAACATTTGTTTCAGTACCTCAATGCCAACTGCTAACTAGTCAGGAAACCAGCTTGGTTCTACCCGGGAATAACAAACCGCACCGAAACAAACATGTGTGCCTATTTCTGATCTGGTTCACCCATTCACCCACATCGATCGGAGATTGGATTATGATCGTTCGTCTGTTCGTTCGATCGATCCATCTAGGGGCTGTCCATATACCACGTGGACAGGTTTTGGTCAGTTTTAGATACCCCCCTCCCCCAGCGTGGACATTTGCTCATATAAATTTTCAAAAATTTGTATGGACCGTGGACAATCGACATACTCCCCCTCCCCCTAAACTGTCCACGTGGTATATGGACAGCCCCTATCTTATCCATAACAGCTGTGCGGTTTGCGAAATCCCCTTGGGACAAGGAACATTCTCTTCCATTCCTTCCTTAAGGAGTTTGAAATGATAACTCCGGCTCGACCATTGCTAGCTTGCATCATGAGACGCGAATCATACAATGTATGTGGATTGTGCTTTAAGTGTGGTGTAAAACCATGTTGTCAACTGAATAATTCGCGCGATTAAATAGCAACATTGTTAATGTTCATTATTTATGTACGACGATGGTTTTCAATGTAAAATTAGAATGGAATTTCTATTTCTTTCATTGCAGGCACCCATCAACGCGAATGCATATTGCAGTCATCAGCCTAGTTGCGGTCGTTAAGAATCAGCGAAGGCAACGCGCGCTGTTCAAGCCATGTTTGACGACAACCGAAGGTGACGTGACGAGCTTGATGGGCGCGAGCCAACCGTTGCGATAGAGAGATGGTTGGTATGTAGGTACACGAAAACAATAATTACGTGTTCCGTTATAATAAACCCGCCCAACCCAGTGGAAAAACAGGCGAGAGCAACCAGAAGAACACCCATCCCGAACGAGAGTTGCATACATGCAGCACGGTTCGGAATTAAATATCGACAGCGAAATTTATGTTATTCCTGCAATATGCACACGTACCTTCATCGTCTTTTCGCACTTGCATTATTGGACTAACCCTTTCTTGCTCAAGAGATATTTTTGTCCTAGGTTCATAAAAGACCACCATACTTGCAATAAATAATTTGATTAGAAAATTTACAATTCAACGGCTAAAATTTGAGAAAAGTGATAAATGATCATTCGATCTTCAATGGAAAAATACTTAATTTTATAAAGTGTGGCGAAGTTTATGTAAGGCCTCCATAAAACAAAAAACAAAATTACACAATTAAAACAATGTAAATTCGTGTTGAAGCACAGTTTCGCAACATGCAAGGAAACGCATTAACTTCCTGCTACTTTAAAATCTAAATTATTCAAACTACGCGAGCATTCTTCATTTAAATATAAAAGTAGGTAAGTTTGAAAAAAAATTCTAAACTATCATGAGTTTTCCTAGACCTCTGAAATTTTGTTCATCGTTCTAACATATTCACGGGGTTCCAGCAAACCTCTTTTTCCATTCATGCGGATGCAATAAGAATACGATTCCTAAAATATTTCTGACTTGAGAAATAATGTTTGTTAATGAAAAGATATTGGTTGTGATCAATATTTTAAGTTGCTTGTACGGAAACGACATTGGCACTGGAGGGTTAACGCGCAACAGCAAATCAGGCTAATAATGCGCGCGCGCGTGCCCAAGTCAAACAAGTCATGCAAGACGTTCGGTCGGTGTGTGATGCTGCGCTTTGCTGCCTACTTATATTTAGATCGTATAATAACACGGCTAGATGCAATCCACGTTTGAAGATGGAAATTGGATCCCCGGCTCGATTTTGCTGATCATGATTTTCCGATTCGAAGAACTGGGTTAATAATCCCTGATGGTAATAAATATGCAATGATCTGTAACTGCTAGTTTACACATTCACACATCTGTAAAGTCGTTAAAAATAAATTACTGAATGCAATCTGAGCCTAAACAAAAATTAGCGTTCTAAAGATTTTCCTTTAGAGCTTAACGTTTGCCAATTTTGCCAGCCATTCCATCCATATGTTGATCGGCCCTAATAATGTTGCGACATAAATCCATCTCGTGCTCCGTTGATTTCGCTTCACTCGCGATCCAAACTCCGAAGCGTGACGGGAAGTGAGTGGCAAAAATATTGTTTGCCGGATTAATCGTAGCAGGCCTACACCCTGTCGAAAGCTTAGAGCGCGCTGGAAAAAGACAATCGACACAGCATGATTGCCATGCCAGCGCACACGCCAACCGCAATAACAATAGAATCATAAAAATGCACTTTTTCGCAATAAACCCCTCCCGAACCCGCAGTAAAAGCCCGCGCCAGAACTGACGGAGGGCCCTTTCTCGCGGGCAGTAGAGGCGTTTTTGATGAAGTTGTCGAATGGCAGCGCGTCACATGGTTTGATTGGTTTTGTTTCATACAACTTTTTTTTCCTGCATGCCGAGACTGTCATTCATGGTAACAATGCGCGGTCGTTGAACGTTTATTTATAATGGGTGTGGACAGTGTCAACTAGGCTAGTCCAGAAAAAAAAACGGGTTATGATGAACTGTTTGCAACTTAGTGATGCACACAATAAAGCCAAAAAATAGCAGTTCAGTGTTTTGTTCAAGATCAAGAATGCACCTTACTTTACTCTTGAGAAACATATACCCCGTACGAAATTAACGAGCTAGACTAGAGTCTAGTTCATTGGTACTAAATAAATAGCTGCTAGAATGAACCGGTCTAATAAGTGCATTGAACTTTTTAGCTAAGGTACATTAGCTTTGCATTCTGTTTGAATCGACTTTTTTTCACTAGCTGGCGATTTCGTGTGTACCTAATAATCCATGCTAGATTTTAATTTTAAAGCGTCTTTTAGGAGCAAATTCAGCCACAAGCGAATATGTTTTTAGACTTACACATCGTTTCTGCCAAATGTTTATTCTTTCATATACTTTAAATAGAGCAAAGTTTTTGATTTTTCGCTTCAAAACCCTGAGTATCTAACCTCTTTGAAAAAATATAGGAATAAAATCCGTTGCCAATATTTTGATATTTGAGGTCACCGATCAGCTGATCAGCACTTTTGCCTTTTTCAAACATACAATGGAATTGGCAAAAATCTAAAAAAAAATTGCAAATCAATTTTGTGTGTGCTAATAATCACTTGTTTTAGGAGAATCCACATAATGGTTATTAGTTAAGGGTTATGTGTGCTTTTTTCATATATATGCTATGCGAATTCACATAACCGTTATGCGGGAAATGCTATAGTCAAAACTTATATGTGCCACGCATAATGAATATGATTGGATTTTTGTCAGTGATACGATTTCTGTAATTTCTGTTGTACATTTTGATATAAGTTTGACTAACACCAGTAATGTTGCGCTGGGTTGTCCATTCTGCCATGGTCACATTCAAGCTTCATGGAAAATTCTTCGTTTTTCTTATGGAAATTTCTTAGAATTTTCATGGAAAATTTCTTCATATTTCCACTCTACAACCCAAATTTTTGTTTTCGCTCAAAATCACTTTTGCTTTTAAAAATCGATCTATGCACAGTTCGGCATTAAACATTTTTATTTCGTGATTTTGTCAATTTCGCACTTTGATTTATAAGAATTTTGTTTTTAAAGTTGTTTTATCTAATCAAATAGTTTCATGAATCTATTAATCTTTTTTGATTTTTCAACATATTTAGAGTTTGAAAATTCTTTATTAAATGCTGAATGCAATTTTAAAATTTTCAGACCTATCTTTTAATTTTCCGCGTAACGAGCTGGATACTAAACTACAAATGTTTCACTCTTTAAAGGTATACGGGCAAAAACACGGAGGAACAAAATATTACTCAATTTTCAATATTTTTTGTGTAAATGTGTAGTAACTTGAAAACTAACTTTAAACCACATTTAAACATGCATTGAAGTTTATATTATTGAACAGCATCAAAATCTTTTCGAAATCTGATCAATTGATAATAAAAAATAATCAAAATACCCCGTCTAAAGGCGGTTTTGGGCACTAGAGGGTTAAATTTTCACAAAATAATCCTTTCAATGTTCACAGAAAATCAATGTTCAATGTCCTCAGATAATTGATCATAATTTCCCCAATCGATCATAATTAATTTGAATTTCCACAGGAATTCACTTCGATTTTCAATAGGAAGCAATAAGACATGATTTTTCGTCGAATGCAACCTGTTGAAAACAAATCTGTTAAAGGTAACTATAAAAAAATGGCCAGATTGGATCAGAAGTTATGGCCAAAATATATTTTCAGGACACTTACGCGAATATACTCTCAACAATTTGCATGCGGCGGGGATTCCTGTCTCATTGTTTTCCATTGAAAAATTGTCGTGATCGGAGTGTGGGATCAGAAGCTATGGCCAAAATACTAATTTTAAGACGTTAATTCATTTATTTAGTTTACATCTAAACCTAAATAGATAACACTGAATCAACAATTTGTCGCCACAATACACGGTTCGAGCCCGCATCTCTCCATCCTCGAATGCGCCCTATGCTCGCCAAGTCGTTTTGTAATGTTTGGTAATTTTAAGAAGTATTTAGGACCAAAAATCATTATTCTGGCCCTTATACTTATTTAATTTGATCGAACACCTGAAGGTGCAAGGTTAAAGGACTTCACTCTTCCATTTACTTTCGCTTTATTATAGCAAATTATGCTAGAACATGATTTTCTGGCGAAACTGATACGGCTGATTCGTGAAACGTTGAACGGATCGATATCAAGTTTAAAAGTTGCGGATGAAATATCGACGTCATTTCTTACCTTAGATGGGTTAAAGCAGGGTGATGCACTCTAGAATCTACTTTTTAATATAGCGCTCGAGGAGCGATCAGGAGAGCTGGTGTGCAAAGAAAGGGTACCTTTATCACAAGATCGCATATGCTCCTGGGCTTTGCGGAGGATATCGATATTATCGGGATTGATCGCCTTGTGTCTTTTAAAAGGGAGACAACTATGATTGGACTCACGATCAGCACGAAGCAGCAAAACGAAGTACATGGTCGCTGACAATCAATGTGGTTTCATTAGTGGTGGTGATAGTGAAATTGCGCTGGATGGTGGAAAATTAGAGATAGTAAAAGAATTTGTGCATCTTGGAACATTAGTGACGTGCGATAATGGTGCTACCCGCGAGGTGGAAAAGCGTATTGCAGCTGTAAATAGTACAAATACATATACATGTTTTTTTTCGTAATACTATAGTAGATTATGAAATACAATAAAAAAACATTTCAAAAAAACTTTTTTTTCTAACGTTGTATGTAATTATGAATTTAAATTGTTGAATTTCTTATGTTTGTTTTTTGAAAATATTGTTTAATGTTATGCCGAGTCAATAGCTTCGCAGTGTTGATTATAAACAGCCATCATTTGGCTAAGAGGTCCAAATTTGGCCTATGTCGAAGTAACCGAGAAGGCGCTTGGTAAAGCCTAGCATATTATTAGCTTTGTGAATGATTGTGTTGTAGTGATCAACAAGAGTTAGTTTTGAATCTAACATCTCTCCTGAATCCCTAACTCTTTCACTTCTTTCTACGGTTTTATTTCCTAGTACAATTTGTGTATTTGGTGTTGTTCTTTTTCTGCTGAATGATATTATGTTGCATTTTTTTACATTTAGTTGCAATAGGCTTTTTCTGCACCATGTATAAAACATCTGTATTTCATTCTGAAATATGATAATGTCACCCTCATTTTTTATTTCCATAAAAAACTTTATGTTATCGGCATAAATTAAAAGCTTTATATTTTTGAGAATGAGGGAAATGTCATCTGTAAACAGACATCTGAAAACTCTGGCCCACCCCTAAACGGTGGAAAGATTGAGGGCACTGAGATGAATTCCCTTAAACATGTGCACTTTACAATCCAATCATATTCAGAAATAGGTGGTTGAAATTTAAAAGATTCCCTAAAACTTATTAGGGTATCCTGGATCCATAATATATGAAGGTTCAAAACAACTCGAAACATTTCGGGCTCAAGAATTCTCCTTGGAATCCTTCTACAAGCTCCCCTAAGAACTTCTAAATTCCCCCAGAAAGTTATCCACAAATTCATCTGAAAATCGTTCGAAAATTCTTTTCATGTAATTGCAATTCATCCTTATCTAGAAACCCCTTACTAATTTTTTTTACGATGTTCATGAGAAAATTCCTTGAAGATTTCTTCTCTTCTCTCCATGTTTTACTTCTAGATATTTCATCGGCTATTCTTCCAAAAATAATCTCCGGCATTTCCTTCAGGAATGCATTCGAGAGTTCCTTCAAGAATACGTACGGAATTTCTTCCCAAAATTCCATCAAAAGTTTCTTCAGAAATTTATGACGGAAGTCCTCCGATTTCACTTCATAATTTTACTTGTAAATCTATGAGAAATTCCTTTGGAAATTTGTCTAGGAACTTATCCGGGCATTCCTCCAGGAACTCTTCCTTTATTTCCTCCGGGATAACTTCCAGGAAATTTTCCGGGCATATCTCCATAAATTAAATTCCTCTAGGATTTCAATCTGGAATTCTTTTCGCCATTACTTCAGAATTTCCTTCAAAAATTCCTCTAGAAATTTCCTTAGGAATTTCTCCCGGAATTCGTCCAAGTATTTTCCTGGAAATTCTTACAGGTATTTTTCCGGGAATTGCTTCAGGTACTTCTCCAGGAATTGCTCCGGGACTTTTCTGGACTTTCCGGAATTCACTCGGAATTTACTACAGAATTTCATTCGGAAATTAATTTGAGAGTTCCTCCAGGATATCTTCCTTGAGTTCTTCCAGGAATTTCGTCAGAACCAATCCCCAGGAATTCATCCGGTTATTTGTTCAGCAATTCATCTGGTAGTTTCTCCGGGAGCTCATCCAGAAGTTTTTCCAAGAGTTCCACCGGGAATCCCCCCAGGAACTTCAAAGGTAATTCCTGGAGGATGTTTGGCAATAATTTGAAGGGGAAATGGGATTTCGGAAGTTTCTTTAGAAATTCAACTCCGGGTATTCCACCGGATATTCCTCTGAAAATTCCTTCGGGAGTTCCCCCAGTAGCTCCTCCGGGAATTCATCCAGGCTTTCTTTCAGCAATTCATTTAGGCTTTCTTTAACAATTTACCTACAAATTCCTCCAAAAGTTCCTCGAAAAATTTCTCTGGGAGTTCCTCCGGGAGGTCCTTTAAGAATTCTTTCAGGAGTTTCTCCTGGAATTCTTACGGAAGTTCATTTGGGAGTTCATCCAGGAGTTAATACGAGAGTTCATATAGGATTTCCTACGGAAATTCTTCCTGCAGTTCTTCAAGAAATTCCTCCAGAAGTTCCACCGGCAGCTCCTCCGAAAATTCCTTTGATAATTCTCCGGGAATTCCTCCAGAAATTCCTTCGAGACTTACTCCGGAAATTACTCTATAAGTTTTTTCTTAAAGGAACACCCGGTGAAACTCCCGGAGGAATTCTCGTAGAAACTGCTGGCGGATGTCCCGGAGGAATCTCCGAAGAAACTGCCAGAGGAGCTCCTGTAAGAACTCCCGAAGGAATATCAGGAGGGAGGAAATCCTAGAAGAATTCCTAGAGGATCTTTCAGAGAAACTATCGGAAGAACTTCGGAAGTTATTTCCAGATACATTTCTGAAGAAAGCCTAAATGATTTCCTGAAAAAAACGTGAATGATTTCCTGGTAAAGCTACAGGTGGAAATCCCGGAGGAATTCCCGGAGAAACTCCCTGAAGTCACGAAGAAACTTCCGGAAGAATTTCTGAAGTAACTTCTGGGAGAATTTTCAAAGGAACCACCGGAGGAACTAGCAATATTTTACCAGAAAAATCTTGGAGAATTCATCTGAGGAGCTCCCAGACAAATTCTATATAAATTCCTGAGGAAGCCTAAATGAATTCCAATTCTGGAGAAATTCCCGGAAGAGTTTTCAGATGAACCCCCGTAGGAACTGCTGATAGAACTACCGGAATAATTCTCGGAGATATTCCCGAAGGAATGGAGAAACTGCCGGTGGAACTCCTGGAGAAACTCCCGGAGGAATTTCCGGAGAAACTCCTGGAGGAACTCCCAGTGGAAATCTTGAAGTTTCCACCGGAATTCTTTCCGGTTTTCTTTGGGAATTAATCTAGGAATTCCTCTTAAAATTCCATTGTTGATTTCATTTCCGATATAATTTCTGTTTAAATTTTCGGTGGAATTCCTGAAGAAATTCTTTGAAATTTTCACAAGAAAATTTCACGGAAAATTCTATGGAATTTGTACAAGAAACTCGAAGATTCTTCGCGAAATTCTTAGGAATGTTCACTGGCAATTCTGCGGAATTTCCACGGAATATTCTTAGGAATTCCAAGGTGCAATTTTTCAGAAATTGTTATGAGAAACAGCACGAAATTATTTGAACAATTCAGTGCAGATCTTATAAAGGAATTCGTGGAGGATTTCTTGGAGTAAATAATGGTGGAGTTTTCAAATCAATTCCCGGCGAAATTTATGGTGGAATTCTCGAAGACATTGCCGAAGAAGTTGCTGGAGGCATTCCTAAAGAATCCCTGATATAATTCCGGATAGAATACCTGGAGCAGTTGTCGAAGGAATTTCAGGAAGCTTGCATATTGTTTTATCTGCCCATCTTATAATAAATATTATTTCAGAGAGGATTTGTTTAGAAATTCAGATGTATGGTTCAAGTTTTCTAAAACTCATGGAAAAAAGCAGGATTTATATAATAACTCTTATAGTCGATTATTTAAAAATATCTGATGAGCAATAAATCATGCATTTTTAAATTGTTGTTAAATAAACGCGCAACGCGAACGTTTTTGGAACTTTGAAGGAAATAGTACCCAAACACTAATATTCATGTGTTTTTAGAAAACTACGATTCAGAAGACCTAAAAAAGTTGCCCCCCTCTACTCAATTCCTGGCTACGCCTATGAATCAATGCATACAATGATGGAACTTCGACGGAACTTCTAACGGTACGGTAACGATAACAAAAGCGATAAACGGAAATTGTCTCCTGATGCATCACATACAGATGTCAGAAAACAGGAAAGAAACATCACATTTGGTGACGGAACTTAAAATTACTTAACTAACAACTAGGTAAGTGAAGAATCCTGTCCTCAACACCTGAGGTATAACTTCCCCATCGAGAGCCATATTACATATAAAGTTTTACAAACATACAAATATAAACAATTATCACAACAATCAACAAATTAAAATAACTGACGTTCTCTCTGTGCCCTGAGAGTGAAACGTCCAATGTGTTGACTTGCGAGATATGACGAGGTTTCCTTATAATGTTTTGGTCCATCAGTCCCGCAAAATATATTTTTATCGCGTTTTGTGCTCTTTTTCCAATTGCTGTTGAATGCATAGCTCTATTTGGTCAGTAGGATTCTGATCCTATTTGGGCACCCTGAAATTTGTGCACCAGCAATATAAAGTCTGTGTCTGGGAATTTCTGTATTTATAAGTTTTATTGCCTATCTTCACGCCCAAACACAGAACATGCAGGAATGGTACCACAATTGCATTCGAAACATTTGTCACTCACAAGTAAGATAAAATGAACCGTAACACGTTTTGGGTGCGGTCAAAATGGTGGCTCCGGTGGCGAAGTTACTCGCGGTGGCTAATCCCTGGTATCAAACAAAGCTCTAAAGCCTTATGGAGTCCGCTCTCAAGGCAGCAATCATAGCGAACCCGTGTGAACGAGCGAGTAAAGAAAGAATCCCAGAAGTAATGCTGGGAGGCAGTTCCTGATGGAAATTTTGGCGGAGAACAAGGTGAGTTTAATCGGTATTACCTGTCACTGGTCGAGTTGTAAGTTGCCGAGGTACAATAAACATGCCGATTTGAGTGAGAATCCATGGCACATCCTGTTCTCCCAGAAGAGTTTTGGCAACAAATATGGCTTTCATATCGTCCCGTCTCTTCTGCAGTGTATTCATACCTTATAAACGGCATTGGAAGATCGTTGGGTGTTTGCCAAGGAAGAATTATCTAAGCACGTACTTTAAGAACTTTTATTGAATTTTCTCAATTCTTTCGATCCAGACGTTATGAACAGGACTCCATGCCACAACTGCTGTTTCAAGTATAGATCGAACTAAGCTAAAGTAGGGTGACCTCAGCCAGTATGGATCACGGAACTCCTAAGAAATCCGGAAGATGAACCCTAAATTCCGATTGGTTTTATTGATGACTTGGCTGTTATGTTCACGAAAGTTTAATTCCGAATTTAACATAACGCCAAGGTCCTTTACGGCGCAGCTCCTTTATAATGGTTCTTTTCCAATGCGATAGTCCCAGACGATGGGAGATTTTTCCTGGTAAACGGTATGATGGTGCACTTCTTCATACTGATAATCAGGAAATTACGTTTACACCCAGGTTTTTTTTTACACGGTTTGGTTTTGGTCGTTTAAGACCTTCAGTGACAAAGAAGCAACGAGTTAACCCCACCAAAAAATTCATAAAAAATCAAAGAAAATTCAGGGGGTATTTAAAAAGCTGTAAAAGTTCAGGTTAACCGAGAAATTAATGAATTCCAACCGTGTAAAAAAAACCTGGGTGTATACCAATCCACAATTTGTCGATGAACATTTGCAGCAACCGACAGTCGTCTGGTTACTTAACGAGCCAATAGATTTTGAAATCACCGGCTTATATAATTTTGCAATTTTGGGGCATAATAAAACTTACGTCGTTGAAAAATAAGGAGAAAAGCAGCGGCCCTAGATTGCTGCCTTGTGGTACACCGGAGTTGTTGCTGAAAGGTTCGGACTCAGTAGTTCCCAATTTCACGGTCTGCTGTCAGCCGATAAGGTTTGACTCCATCCACCTTAAAGTAAGTCGCCACATTGATCTGCCAGGAAAGAATCCATGTTGGGTTGGTGAGATATACATCTTTGCTGATCGAAATAACTCGGTGCTCACCAAAATTTCAAAGACTTTGGATCCTGCACTCAGCGAAATCACACTACGGTAATTCGATATGTCTCGCTTGTTTCCTTTTTCAAATGCCGGTAATATGGATGGATGGATTTTTTCCAACAATGACATGCCTAACGAACATTCGCTTTGTTTACATTATCAAATTAATATAATTTTTTCTCCATGCAAATAATCTTGATGCGTGAGGTCATAGCAAAAAATCAGCGAAAACGGTGACGAAAATTGAACAGATTGCACGCATTCCTCTTCTTTTCAACGGATGTTCTATCAATTACGGCAGATCTTTGAATCCGACCATCATCATTCACCATTGTGCTCGCAAACTCGGTCATCCGTCGATGCTGGATGGGAATTCATTCTACAGAACCGACCTCTCGGGGCACGGGCCGTCTCTACTAAACTACTTTCCCAATTCTTCCAGAACAGGTTTTCTTATGCCCGGTTTGGCGGTTGTTGGTATTCGCTTTGTGCTCCAACCAAGCCCAAGACCGAAGCACGCAGGAATCTCGGTCAGCGAGAAAGCAATTTCAGTTTAAAAAGCTATCAGATGATGAAATCAATTACACAAAATTCTTTACCTTCCTTGCATTCTCCTATCCTGTCTATCTCTTTCTCGATTTACTTAACACACCATTGGGATTGGGTTGAATCATCATCTCGTTTTGGCATGGTCGTTCGACGTCCTCGTCGTCAGGCGCGAGCATAAAGCAAAACACCCACAATCCCGCAACCACCTGCTAATAACTGGGGTGTCTTGTTGCATCTCCTTCGCTGCCCGATAGGGGATAGTGGTCCAGGGTGGTCTATCATACGGTTCTACAAGTTAGGAAGCAGAAAGGGTCCCTATTCAAAATAGCGAATGGTTATATGAGAGCATTCCGAAGACGACGAGTTCAATTTTTGATTTAAGTTGATTTGAAGGGCCAATCCTCCTTACAATCATTGCCTTCGCCGTAATGGAATACGCGATCACTTATTATAAGCATGCAACCCGACATTTCGAAGTTCGTCGTCAATGGCGGTGCTGTGAGTCAAGCTGGTTGATATTCTGGCACAGGCGCGCTCTGGTCCGCGCGAAGATAAATGCACAATGAAATGCACAGTTATTCGCTTCTTTCGCCTCGAGCATGACAAACGCATCGTTATTGATGGAGGGATTTATTGAGGAATTGTTACGTAGCGACTGAAAACAACCCTCCCAAGGGGTTAATACGAAAACATGTAGGTCGCACAAATTTGATGATGCATACGAAATCATATTTTTGAGTCGATAGAGAATCGAATAAGTAACATGCTGGTTAATTACGACTAAATATCTCAAACTACAACCTTCGAAATGTCAGCATTTAAACCTTTCACCCGACCTTATGAAGTTCAATGACCTACTACAGACCAACGCCTTTTCTACATCTCTCATATTACATCGGCTCTCTATTTTCAGGGCCATCAGACAAGGGAAGATCGTTTATTGCGTGCGATGAAATTCGAGCCATTTTTTGTCTGTATGCACAAAACAAAGCACAGCGCATGCCTCTGCTGACTTCTGACATCGAAGTAAATCGCGTGACCGAACCGAACCCGGGCTCTCCGAGTGGCCGTCCATCGAGAGTGAAAGCCTCAATCAAATAATCATAATCTTTCCGGTCATGCCATAACCGAACGACCCGAACACCTCACACGGTGGATGCCTTCAGGGTTTGGAGCTTTCTTGGTGCGCTGCTGATAGGGAGAGGGTAAACGCCGTAAAACGACGCAAGCTCCGAAACGACTCTGCAACAATCAGCCACCTTCGCCGCCGTTGTTCATCCACAGGCCATTCAGTGTTGCTTATCCAACCGAATAACTGGCTGACCGGCCGAATGATTGTCGTCACCATTTCCCATCAGGTTGGTATGCTATGCAGTCAACTCCACTGCTGCAGCATAATCACCCAGGATTTAGCGCTCTTAACCCGTAACAAAAGGGTGTGTGAAAGTAAACAAAAGTTGCCCCCAGCTCAGGTGGGTGTCGGCGCCATTTCATAGCTCTTGCATAATGCAGTAGTTCCCAATCAGTATAATTTAGATTTTCGCAGAAATCCTTGGGTTTGAGTTAAGGACTACAATAGGTCAACGCTTAACAGCTCAAAAGTTATTACCTGGAATTTTGCTTTATTAATAGTCAACAATGATGATTCATCGTGTATTTATAGATTGGTCATCACGTCGTCGAACAAAATTGGAGTATGTATTTAATTGTGGATGTTTTGAAATGTATATTTCTGTGAACCTAGGGCTTTGAAAAGTGATCCACAATCAGGTACAATTTTTATTTATTCAAAAATCAAAACTTCATATAAGTAGCCGCAAATTATTTTTTTATTTAGCTAAGATATGTAGCTTTCCATTGATGTTCATATTAGTGCATAATGTTGCCTTAATGTTGAGATATGAACGAAACACGCAACTGGGCCCACAACCGGAGACACTCCCTAAGTGATTCATCCAGCAGCAACTGTCAATTACTGTTCCAGTTCTTCATTACATAGGTGTGAGCACGCATGTTTACAAAAAGATCCGTCGAAATAGGTACTTTATTATGTTATTTCACAATGAGATGAATTTGTTACAGTGCTGTGAAGGGAAATAGTCGTAAACCATTTGGCCGAATAATGAATACTCTTTAAGCCGACAGTAGTCTAGCCGAATTAAAAGTTTGGTCAAAATTATCATTAGGCGAAGGCGACATACGACAGAGCGTGTCATTTATCCGAAAAAGTTGTTTGGCCCGAAATTCCATTTGACTGGAACGGTCCGAACGTGTCATACGGCTGAAAATGTCGTTTGGACGAACAGGTTATATGGCCGAAAATGTCATTAGGCCGCATGGACGATCGTATATGAAGTGAGCCGTCGTCCTCTGGGAATGTGATATCTGGGAGAGTTACCAAACGCCTTTGGCTCTACCTTAACTCTAATTTTATTATCTACTTACATACTATATATATACATGATCAGGTAACTATCGAGAGGTAAATATTCATAATTATTTACCTATCGATGAGCTGCCTGGTTTTCATTGTCCTGATCTACCTTGACGGGTAGATGCTTTGAGACAATGTAGTGGTAGATCACCACATATATGTCGTTTAACCAAAAATAGTTAATGTGAAGAGTGACAAGTGATTAATGATTAATAATTAAGAAATGAGAAGTGATAAGTTAGAAATGAGAAGTTAGAAAAAAATGAGAAGGGAGACAACTCGTTATTCACCTGTCACTCATTATTTCTCACTTCTCATAGCGCAAAGTGAGAATTGAAAAATGAGAAGTGAGATATCTTACTTCTCACCACTCACTCCTTATTTCTCATTTATCATTTTGTACTTCTCACTTCTCATTGCTTATTTCTCGCCTCTCATTCATAACTTCTCGCTTTTTACAGTAAGAAAGGAAAAGTGTTAAGTGAGAAATGAGAAGCGAGACATCTCACTTCGCACTTCTTCTTTCTCGTGTCTTACTGTACAAACGAGAACGATTGATTTCACATTCACAATTGCTACGCCAAACGACATTTTCGGTCGTATGACTCTCCTTCGGCCAAATTGTCCCTTGCTGCCATATGGGCCATTTTGTCCATTTGGCCTATTCGTCCAAACGACTTTTTGGGCCATAAGGCCAGCTGGACCATTCGATATTTTCTGCCGTATGATCAAAGACATTTTCCAAATAGCCAAAACGACTATTCCCAACCAAAAGCATTTTCCGCCAAATGACCGTTCGGTCAAATGACATTTTCGGTCGTATTTTCCGTTCGGGTTCCCGGGATTCCCATGAGGGAAACAGATGAGGGCGTGCTATAGCGCCAGCGACATTGGCTAGCAATCAAATCGGTCAACGTTTAGTTAAAAAAAGTATGCGAACAATAACTAGACTTGCCCAATAAATGCAAATATTAATTAAACTCATTATTTCTATCAAAAATGTCTAAATTAAATAAAAAATGCTTGAAAACGCCGTTAAAAATAAGTTAGGAGACAACTACAGCAGCATTGATTGAGTTGTCATTAAAATAAGAGTGCCCACAACCGAATTTCGCAGCCTTTTTGGAACGTGAAGAAAAAAAATTCCCCGTTTCAAATTTTGATGGCAATCGTAATTGATCCTCAAAATAGATTAAATTTACTTATTTTTCCATTTGAATCACTTTAATTTATGACACGTTGAAAAAGGTAAAAAAAACTTTCGTATTGTTTTTCTTGTGAAAAAAAATTGATTTGTTTGTAGGGGCCGTCCAGAAACCACGTGGTCATATATGGGGGGAGGGGGGGGGTTTGCAAAATGACCACGATAAGCCACATGGGGGGAGGGGGGTGTTGCTCTCGAACCACGTGGTCTTTTTTTTATACGAAAAGTTTTTGGTGAATAACAATAGCGGTGTAAAAAATACAAATCATTAAACGCAAAGCGCATCTTAGAACCGATGCCCACGTAGCGTCTTTTCAACTCAGCGTTGAAAGACGTAGGTGTCATCGAAAATAACCGGGTAACGCAGCGTCGGTCGCAACGTCGATGCGTATCTGCGTTATTTGACCATCTTAGCCTTAGCCCATTTCCATAAAAAAATAAACGAAAAAACAGGTTGCGATTCAGTCTCAATTTCCACAAAAAAATTGGAAAGGAAAAATGGGAAAATATAAAGAAAAAATCCGCCGCGCCACCGCCGCAGATGGTTTTTGGCATCACGCCGCCGACACTTTTGCATTAGCGGACTGCAGCTACAATTTTGAAAAATGTTCATGTTTTTACAATAATCCAAGAAAAAAACTTCAAAAGAATTTCTTGTGGATATTCAGGAAAAATCCAGTAAAGAAATTGCCTGTAAAAACTTTGACTTTACTTCATACAATCCTGATAAAGTGCTGGCATTCCGAATGATTTTTGAACAATTCTCTGTGAAAAATTTTGCTTGGAAATTTTGCTACAAATTGTCAATGAAAAAAAAAAAACAAAACAACTCCAGCGTAAATTCCGAAAAAATTTTCAACAATAATAAATTAGCACTTGTGAAAGCAAAAACTGCAATTGTGAAATAAGAATTTTTCATAAAGAAATCAAAATGTTCCACGAAAAAGTTCAAAATTTTCATGAATAAATCAATATTAGCAAACAATTACAAAAATTTTCACAAAATAGATATTTTTTTCTACACATAATCTCTATACTATAATAAAAATGAGATTTCCTTCCTGACGATTCAACTCGCGAACGGGTTGACCGATTTGCAAGATTTTCCGCTAATCGATTCGTTTTGGGATCCGCAAGGTTTGTATATACAAAAAGTTAGTGAATTTAACGGGGAAACGTAAAAAGTCATTAAAATACAATTTTTGGTCAGCTTTTGAGGAAAAGAAAACAAACGTACGGAAATTGACCTAGAGTGCGGTGCTGCAAATAGTTAATTGTGACATTTGCAACACCTGGGCAATGCTACATCAATAAAGAGCAATAAAAAATAAGAAAATAAGAAAGAAAAGCAACCAAATTGATAAAATTTTCCATGAACTTCAAACGGGTTAATAAGGGAAAAATGCTTAATTTTTTTTGCTTTTTTATATTCTTTGATAGAAAATTTCCTGAATTGAAAAGCTCATTATTGATTTTTTCATGGAAAGGTTTTAATTTTTTGTTAAAAAAATATTTATTTTGTTGAAAATTTTGTAATATTTTTTTTCTTATATTGATTTATTTATGGAATGTTTGTATTTTTTCCGTGGAACATTTTGATTTCTTTATGGAAAATTCTTCTTTTATGTTTGTAATTTTTGGTTTTAAAAGTGTTGTTTTGTGGAAAATTCTTAATTGTTTATGGAAATTTTGCATTATTTGTAGAAAATTTGATATTTTTATTGCCAATTCTATGATTTCTTTATTGGAAATTTCCTAATTGTTATGGAAATTTTTAAAATTTTTAGGCTGAGTTTTCATTTCAGTCGATATCGTATCTTAGAACATCGACTCATGGAAGGTCTTGAAAGTAATAAATGAAATCGCATCGGCTTAATGGACCTGCTGGACCTGCTTAGCGATGCACGGATATATCGCTCAGGACTTGGTTAATCGGATCGTTTCAAAACTCCGTAATATCATGTCTTGGGACATTTTGTTTCTTGACATGATTTTTGATACTTTCGAGGATATGTACTTCAGAGCAGTTTGGCCTATGACACCCGAAAAAAGTACGACTTTTTAGTTCTTTCTATACTAGTGTTGGCAAGATCGAGTGGAAACCCCTAAATATGTACGTTAAATCCTTGTAAAAAAATCGTCCTGAGAGGGTTAAATACCAAAATATAACAATAAATTCTAGAATACCAAAAGGAACCCAAAGATATTAAAGATTGTAGATTTAAAATGAAAACTTGCATTTTAAGCCAAAACTGTATAATTCAGGCAAAGGAATATTAAGGACATTGTGTTACGGTTCTGATTAGAATCATAGAATCTTGGCATAATGAAGAGAGTTTTGAGATTCTGAATGAAACTTGTATGCACTTAGAAAAACCTTCAGTTCAGTTCAGATGCTTCGCTGAGGTTAATATATCTTAAGAATTTCCAGTACCTCCAGAGCTACGGAATATCCCAAATACTCTTAGGAATCTATAGGGATATTCAGTGGTAAACTTCATAATTATTTAAAAAAAAAATCACCAATAAAGAAATTAAAAAATATATATAGGGATATTTTGGAATATTTCTAAACCATTACAAATTTTTCTCAAAATTTTTATAACATGTTCGTGAGTCCACATTTTTTTGTTTCCTCCTGATGCATTGAAGGTGTGCGAGTTCTAGATATACTAATACCTGATACACATTACAGTATGATAACATAATAATTTGAATTCATGAAAATTTATAATTTCCATGCTGGGTTTAGTTTGATTTTGAATCAGTTAAAATTGGCTATCTTCAAAATTGATCGAATTAACCATATGTTTTAGTTATACAAGGTTTAAAAAAAATGTACTTTTGTACTTGAAAAAAACCACGTGGTCAAAGGGGGGGGTCTGCCAAATGACCACGATAAACCACATGGGGGGAGGGGGGGAATCTTCCAAAATATGACCACGTGGTTTCTGGATGGCCCCTAGTTATGAAAAATTTCTTAAAATTATCAAAAAATACACAAACAAGTTGAATTCTTCGGAAGTTGCTTGGTATTTGAGTACAAAAAATGTCGTAAATGTTTGTACAGGCGGCAGCATTTTCCAGTGTTCTTATTATGCGGTCAATTTGCTCAATGTTACAGAACAACTAGTTGTTGCATGTTTTTCAGAACAAAGCTTCTCATTCCATCTGGTCAACTGAAAGATCCAAAAAATTGGGTACGACTCATAAGCTTAACTCAAAATCGAAATAAAATGCTACAAATGTGCGATTATGCAGCTACATCGCAAAAACGAAAACGATATATATCTTTCGAGAACGAACGAAAACGTGACAACAAAAGCAATGCCACCATACGGGTGCATGGCTTGCTGCGATTAGTACAGTAAACTCTCCCTAACTCGATGTTCTGTATCTTGATATTTTTCCTTACTAGATGAAATTCAAAGTCCCTTGAATCTAGCATGCTGCGTCCTCCCCGTAAGTCGATATCACCCTTACTTGATATTCTCTAAGTCGAAGTAATTTTCCAATGCATTTTCACCTCGCTAAACCGATGTCGTCAGAAACAGTTACATGCACGATATAGTTAGAAGTGGAAAGTGATAAGCGAGAAGTGAGAACTGAGAAGTAAGAAGTTAGGAATAAGGAGTGTGAAGGGAGAAATGAGAAATAAGAAGTGAAAAGTTAGAAGTGAGAAGTGCGAAGAAAGAAGTGAGTTGTGGGAATTGAGTAATGAGAAGTTAGAAGTGAAAAATTTCAAGTGCGAAGTGAAAAGTGAAAAGTAAGAAGTGAAAAGTTAGAAGTGAAAAGTGAGAAGTGAAAAATGAGAAGTGCGAGTTGAGATGTGCGAAGTGAGAAGTGAGAAACAAATAGAGAGAAATGAAAAGTAGAAGTGAAAAATTCGAAGTGTGAAGTGAAAAGTGAGAAGTGAGAAATAAGAAGTGTAAAGTAAGAGGTGAGTAGTGGGAATGAGAAATGAGAACTTCTTCTTCTACTATGGCTCTACATTCCAACTAGAACTTGGCCTGCATTTCAACTTAGTATTCTATTAGCGTTTCCTCAGTTATTAATTGAAAGCTTTTCTATGCCCGCCGCGGCCAGCAGAGACTATGTCCAAGGGCTTGACGATTCCTCCCCACGCTATCTGCGAGTTGTGGGGCTTGCCTAGGATGTGGTGGGGTTTGACAGTGGGCCCTGTTAAATTCCTATAAAAAGCTGCATGTAGCCGCAAGTAGGCCCCACCAAAGCGACCGTGTGCCGCTCAAAGCGCACAAGCCCAAGTCCTGGTGTTAGGTGGGACGCTAAACAGCCCTGATACGACGAGACAGAAGGTTTGCGCAGGCGCAATAAGCCGCCTGGAAAACCAATATATACGAACAATATAACAAGATAATACGACTCGATATAATCGCAAAGACCTAGGCGACGAATAAAGGATCACGATTGAAAGCTTGGATCATGGAACTGTAAGTCGCTAGGTTTCGCAGGCTGCGACAGGATGATCTACGATGAATTACATCCCCGCAACTTCGACGTAGTGGCGCTGCAGGAGATTTGCTGGATAGGACAGTAAGTCTGGAAAAGCTGGCATCGAGCGGCTACCCTCTACCAAGCTGTGGCACTACCAACGAGCTTGGAACCGGCTTCATAGTGCTGGGTAAGATGCGCCAACGTGTGATTGGGTGGCAGCCAATCAACGCAAGGATGTGCAAGCTGAGGATTAAAGGCCTTTTCTTCAACTACAGCATCATCAACGGGCACCGCCCACTCGAAGGAAGACCCAACGACGAGAAAGAAGCGTTCTACGCACAGCTGGAGCAGACATACGATGGATGCCCACTGCGGGACGTCGAAATGGTCATCGGTGCCATGAACGCACAGGTAGGAGGGGAGGAAATGTATAGACCGGTCATCGGACCTTATAGTCTGCACACCGTATCGAATGACAACGGCCAACGATGCATAAACTTCGCAGCCTCCCGCGGAATAGTAGTCCGAAGCACCTTCTTTTCCCCCGGCCACATGGAGATCACCTAACCAAGAAACGGAAAACCAAATCGACCACGTTCTAATCAACGGTAAATTCTTCTCCGACATAACAAACGTACGCACTTACCGCAGTGCGAATATTTAATCCGATCACTACCTAGTTGCAGTATGCCTGCGCTCAAAACTCTCGACGGTGTACAACACGCGTCGAAGTCGGATGCCGCGTCTTTTTGGCGGCTACAAGACGGTAAACTAACCCAAGAATACGTGCAGCAGCTGGAAGTGGCACTCCCAACGGAAGAGCAGCTAGGCGCAGCGTCTCTTGAAGATGGCTGGAGAGATATTCGATCCGCCATTGGTAGCACCGCAACTGCTGCACTTGGCACGGTGCCCCCAGATCAGAGAAACGACTGGTATGACGGCGAATGTGAGCAGTTAGTTGAGGAGAAGAATGCAGCATGAGCGAGATTGCTGCAACACCGCACTAGGGCGAACGAGGCACGATA
Organism: Armigeres subalbatus; assembly: GCF_024139115.2. Classification (NCBI taxonomy): domain Eukaryota; kingdom Metazoa; phylum Arthropoda; class Insecta; order Diptera; family Culicidae; genus Armigeres; species Armigeres subalbatus. Next base: position 234,709,861 of record NC_085140.1, on the reverse strand, counting down.
TAAACGGGCGCGGAACAGACAAAACTCGATTTTCCAGAGGAAAATGCGTCAGCATGAAGATCGAGACCGTGAAGAGACGGAGCAACTGTACCGTAGTTCTATGAGAAGTTAAACCGTTCACGTAAGGGCTACGTGCCACAGCCTGATATGTGCAAGGCCATAAACGGGAACCTTCTTACGAACAAGCGTGAGGTGATCCAAAGGTGGCGACAGCACTACGAAGAACACCTGAATTGCAATGTGGCAAACGAAGATGGTGGTATGGTGATGGACCTAGGAGAACGCGCGCAGGGCATAATTTTACCGGCTCCGGATCTCCAGGAAATCCAGGAGGAGATTGGCCAGCTGAAAAACAATAAATTGCCTGGGGTAGACCAACTACCATGACAGCTATTTAAACACGGTGGTGAGGCACTGGCTAGAGTACTGCACTGGGTCATTACCAAGATTTGGGAGGAGGAAGTTTTGCCGCAGGAGTGGATGGAAGGTGTCGTGTGTCCCATCTTCAAAAAGGGCGATAAGCTGGATTTTAGCAACTACCGCGTAATCACATTGCTGAACGCCGCAAGGGAATTCGTAGGGCAGTACCAGGCGGGTTTTATGGGCGAACGCTCCACCACGGACCAGGTGTTCGCCATTCGCCATTTGAAATGTCGCGAATACAACGTGCCCACACATCATCTATTCATCGACTCCAAAGCCGCATATGATACAATCAATCGGGACCAGCTATGGCAGCTAATGCAAGAACAAGGATTTCCGGATAAACTGACACGGTTGATCAAAGCGACGATGGATCGGGTGATGTGCGTAGTTCTAGTTTCAGGGGCATTCTCGAGTCCCTTCGAAACTCGCAGAGGGTTACGGCAAGGTGATGGTCTTTCGTGTCTGCTATTCAACATCGCTTTGGAAGGGATAATACGAAGAGCAGGGATTAACACGAGTGGTACAATTTTCAATAAGTCCGTCCAACTATTTGGCTTCGCCGACGATATAGATATTATGGCACGTAACTTTGAGAAGATGGAAGAAGCCTACATCAGACTGAAGAGGGAAGCTAAGCAGATCGGACTAGTCATCAACACGCCGAAGACGAAGTACATGATAGGAAGAGGCTCAAGAGAAATGTGACAATGTAAGCCACCCATCGCGAGTTTGCATCGGTGGTAACGAAATCGAGGTGGTAGAAGAATTTGTGTACTTGGGCTCACTGGTGACTACCGAAAATGATACCAGCAGAGAAAGGGAGACGCATAGTGGCTGGAAATCGTACGTACTTTGGAATCCGCAAGACGCTCCGATCGAATAGAGTTCGCCGCCGTACCAAACTGACAATCTACAAAACGCTCATTAGACCGGTAGTTCTCTACGGACACGAGATCTGGATGATGCTCGTGGAGAACCAACACGCACTGGGAGTATTCGAAAGGAAAGTGCTGCGTACCATCTATGGTGGGGTACAGATGGCGGACGGTACGTGTAGTAGGCAAATGAACCACGAGTTGCATCAGCTGTTGGGAAAACCATCCGCCGGTGGGCCAGGTACGTAGCCAGAATGTTGGACAGTAATCCGGTGAAAATGGTTCTCGACAATCATCCATCGGGAACACGAAGGCGAGGTGCACAGCGGGCAAGGTGGATCGATCAGGCATCTTCAGCATTCTTGGCATTCTTCACTTGCGGACCCTGCTTAGACTGCGTGGTTGGCGACGTGTAGCCATGGACCGAGCCGAATGGAGAAGACCCGCACAGGCCACTTCGGCCTTAGTCTGAATAAATAATAATTCTATGCCCGCCATTGCATCAGTACGTATTTTGTGTGGAAGTACAATGGATACATTATTTCCCGGGAGTCGAGAATGTTTCCCACCCGAAAACATCCTAGACATGATCGAGAATCGAACTCGCCGTCTCCGGAATGGCAATCCAACGCTTTTGCTCGCAAGGCTACTGAAGACCTCATTGTCATAGAGTTTTTAATTATTTGAACTACGGTTATTGAGAACAGACCAGGAAGAATTGGAAACGTCTCCTAAATTCAATTCAAATCATTATCAAACCAGAATCAGCAGGTATATATTATTTATGGCAAATTGATGTTTTTACCAACGGCGGCAAATTTCTCCCCGAATTGGGTTTGCGGCAAGTTTTCGAACTGACATGATATCTACTAAAGGTCAATCGAATGAAAGCGTTGCCTGCTATCAATTGAAAAGACAGGAACAATTCAATTGAGATCTGCGTAAGCTAAGTTCATCTTCGGGTCAAAAAGTTCAATTGACATTGAGATTTCACGGCACTGAATTTCACTGCTCTTCTTAAAAGTTGAAAGCATCTGCATCGCCTTCATTCGAAAGCATTTCCATCAAGTGAATGTGGATCTGATCCCACATAATCGACCTCCGAACATTATAAAATACCTTCCTAGTGAGTGAGGTGAAGATCTACGAGTCAAGCGAAAACAAAAGCTCGATAACAATTACCAGTCGACCAGCTGCCACTACCACCAAATTGGAATGGATTGGCACCGCAGATTTTCCACCCGCAAGCTGACTTAGTTCACTCGTTTGATTATCGGTCCAAAGCATTGTCGGGGTGGGGCCTTGGCGAAGGGTCCACTTCTATCATGGACCACAGACACGCTCGAAGGAAAAGGTGCAAAAATGACTGGGAGCAGTTTTGGAGTAGCAATTCGTTCATTTCTTCACCTCGCTCGATCATAATCGCTTTTATGCTCCTCACCCCGAGCTTCCCCGCGTCGATTTCTCGCACCAGCACAAATTACCATGAAATAAGTTGTTGGTGGTGAGATAACACAATAATGGGGGCGACCTACCGACAACGGTGGAATGAAAACGAAAACGATTAGGTTCGGGAAACGGTGCGCAGAATTCAACAATGTTGTTTCAAAAGGACCTAAGGCGACTTTTGTGAGGAACTTAAGATAAATATTTAAAAAATCACGTTAATAAAGCCTTGAATTGGGGACCAAAGTAGCGAATTAAAACAAACTTGTCCGCAGATTTCCAATAAATGGAGACTTTCATCTTCTATTCGGCAGAAGATCAGTATCCGGTGGTAGTTTACTGAGAGCGGCACTAATTATTGAGAAATTCGCTGCAATAATCGATGTTTACGTTTTCGACTTAGGCCCTTCGGAAACAACAATTTTGAATTTACGGCGAGGCCAGCACAGCGTGGCCGATCGAAAATAGCATGAAAATGGGCTCTTTGAGCGGGGATTCGGTGCGGTTTCTATTGTTGCACAGCTCAGGGTGCGCAAATTGGGCTTTAAATACCCATGGGTAATCTATTGTGTTCCTTCTTGTTATCGACGGTGGTCATTATGGTATCGCGTTGGAGCTGGTTATGATTCATTATGCTGCTGTATGAAGTAATTATGGACCGTTTCGATAATTATAAATACTCTTTGTTGGGTTACTGAATCATTTTTTTTCAAGTGTTTGTATCAATAGAAAATGTTTGATAAATAATATTTGTACAATTTCATTTCCATCTAGGAACATTGTGTAATTGTCATCAATATTTTTATTAACAATATAATGATTATGTGCTCGTTTTGTAATGTATAATTGGTAGTGTAATGTATGTTTGGGCTTCGTGGCCATGTGGTTAGCGACGACAATTGTCTAGACGCACGTGCTATCGTGCTGTGGAGTGTGGGTTCGATTCTCGCCCCAGTAAAGACTAGCCCACTAGCCCCAGTAAAGACTAGCTCCACTAGCCCACAGTCTTTGTTCAGTCTGTGCGACCTCTGGTAGAAGACGGTGATTCTGTCTCTCTTTGATTGTTTACCTGTTAGTAAAGGGTATATTTTATATTTTGACCAGCTGTATAAAATATTCTTTTCGTGAAATTGTATCCACCCCACTTAGAGCAGATGTCCAAAAAAATGCGCTCAACAAATCTTTGTGAGAACCGGATTTCAGTTGGATAACACCTGATGGCAGAAGGCACAACAGAAAGCCAAAAGTCAATAAAACTGTCCAAATTATTCAAATGAGTTCGTAAATTAGTGCACCAATATGGTTTCCCAGCCTCAACAGCATCAATCGGTGTTTGACCAGCGACAAAGATTAAAATTTCTTCCTCATGAGATCGGATCGTTCCATGTTCTAAGCCGTTTGTCAAAGATCCCGCGCTACGTGAGGTTATAATTTATGAACCTGTCACAGGCTCACTGCCACTATCCCCTCCCGTGAATCACTAGACGAAGTGGAATCCCACAGTATAGGAAGGTCCCGTCCCGCGAGGTGCTACTTTGTTTGTTGTCCCGTTAGAAGCCTGGATGAACGGTGAATGGAAGTTCTCAGAATGGCGTCTCGTTCCCGACCGGCGGTGTATACAAACCGTTAAGACTGTGAAATATTTGAAATGGTCCAGATGCTTACCTGTGGAGGAGAAGATTTTAAAATATAATTAGTATGCGATTCTATGTTGTTGGAGATGCGTTTACAAGAATGCGTGAAGATAACACGAATACGAATATAGGGTATCTGTTCCTATATCAATAACAATAAGGCAATGCGCATATGAAACGCATTGATTTCTCACCCAATAATCAAGAAACATGTGAATAATTATGCTCGGCTCATGTAATTTTTAATTGAAAACAATTTGGTAACTTCAAAAATGAAATTTTCATCACATTAAAGAAGTAGTTAGCTAAAAAACATCATAACCGCCATGCACCTATTTCAATAACATTCAAAAACAGTTAATCCTATGCCTGTACCTATATCAATAATACTATTTCCAACATAAAATACGCACACTATTACATGTGTGTATACGTAACGATATGATTGCAGTGATGCCGAATTCTTCAATATTTTGTATTTGAGTTGAAATATAATTACAAAATTGCTGTTTTTGATGCAGTTTTCCATCTTATCAGTTCAATTTTGTGTTTGTCATTATTTATCTTTTCGATATAATTTATTTTACAAACATAAGAGTTGAATTTCACAATGAAAGTTCATTCAAGCATTTTTTAAATAAAAATGTTGGTCGGCAACCCTTGCAGATACTGCCAGCCATGTAAACAGTTTGGAATACGGACAAGGATAATTGAGACGTTGTTCGAAAGAAACCTATATCAAACTATAGGAAATCGCGTTGGTTTTTTAAATATAATTATATTCATAGTGAAAATGTGATGTGTTTTATGTGCTGTGAAGTGAATTTTGTAGTGATAGAATTGTTTTAGCCCGAAATTAAGTGGAAAACAACGGCGTGAAAACAGATGAATCTGCTAGTAGCAATCGAGCAGTGCATCAAACCATCAGTTCGAAGGTAGGAAAATGCAAATAAAAGTGCTTTCTAATTTTATCTTTTAATAATTTGATTCTTGTGAATTAAAACATTACTCAAACAAAATCTTGAATAATATTCCAAACATGCAAGAATGTGTTCCATCCATTATTGTGTACATACGGTGTGAGAAATTGTAAATAAATTGATTTTTTATTTGGTTTATCGACGGTTGGGATTAATATACGGGCTGTTATTAATATGGGAACAGATACCCTATACGGCATACAATCGAGAATAATCCTTAAAAATGAAAAATGATCCGTAAATAACACCTGATTGTTTCGTAAAATGTTACCATAAATCCATGGAATAGTTAGGGAAACCCCATAAATAATAATTTTACGATCTACAGCTAAGCTGAAATTTAGCAATTGAGGAAAATATGTTCCTTTAGACATTGTCAAGAAAACCAATAACATTCCAGCTATTTTCCCATTTTTAACGCACGTGTACGTAGTATCGAAGTATGCCCATATTTACACTGTGTTGATTCCTGCGTATGATGTGGTTAGGGAATATTCCAACGGACGTAAGAATGACTATACTATTTCGACTAAAACAACTAGAGAAATCTGGATGATATAGAACTGGTTTCTTGGTACATACATCAAGAATTGCTAACTACAGATTTAAAAAATTACAGATTTACAAAATCATCCGGTTTCTCTCTAAACCTGTATCAAGCGTATGATTTCGCTTCGACCTGTAACAATCCCCTACGCGAAATTGTATATTCAGCAACCTTAACCTCAATCATTGCTCTATGTCAACGGTTGTATATGTTCCTAATCACTGCATTGTCAACCGTTTCAGTCGTTACGACCTTCAAAAGCCCGGCTGAGGTAAACCCACACAATACGTGTCATGTTGTTGTTGTTCCACCGCACTGTAAAGTCAAATTGCACAGTTTCTACACCCAGCCAATCCGTGTCCGTACTCATTAGAATGCGCATTTTTTTTCTTCCACTCATTTCAAACCTGGAAGTTTTGCTCAATATCGGGGCCACGAAGCAGCTCGCGCATTGCCACTTACCATATCCTTCGACTGCCGCCCTCAAGGCGGCGTGAATGATTCGAATCACAGGCTCACATAAGACCCATTACAGCAAAATATATTATCCATCATAAATCGTGATCTCAGCCACGCTAATCATTGATTTTCAATCAATCACTTTTTTACTCGAAAGAACCAACACGGACTCGGTAAGGTCGGTGGGGACCCTCTTGGGTTGAACGCCTGTCATTGCCCACCAAAACATTCAAAAGTATGAAGAGCGAGCACTTCGCCTTTTTTATTTGAATTTGCGAGCCTGGAATCACACCAAACACAATCGGCCACAGTAGGTTGGTAACACCCAAATTGTATTGCGATCACCGTGGCTATGCTGACTGGCGTTGCTGGTAACTTCCTCAGACGTTGCAGTTCGTCCGGCCATCGTCGTGCGATTGCCGCGACTGAAACTCGAGAAGATGTGGGATTTGTTGTGCGGTCGGTCGGTCGGACCAGACATTTGGTATCCATACTACAAACCGGTTGGCGTTCCTAATAGTCAGTAATTATGATGTCGATAGGATGGTTACATAAAATGGGCAATACTTTTGCGATTGTGTTGTGATGATTGGAAGTCCAGACATCCAATTTATTGAGCTGTGGTATATGGAGAATTTACCTTTGTTGGTGCCATTATTGATAAAAAATCATTTTATAAGCTCATTGATTCAGTACTTTCAGCAAGAGCCGGAAACACGAAAGTAGAAGCAGGAAAAACTTTCATGAATAATTACGTTTAGTAGGCGTTTATCTTTAGTTAGCCTAACCAGGGTTAAAAGAATACACAATTTTTATACAAACAGAGTCAAGAATTTACACAATGTTAAAATAACCCTTCAGACCCCTTGGGCGACCCAAAAAAAAAATGACTGAATAAAATCGCACTATACATAAAAGTGAAGATTTCTTTTAACAAAATTAAATGAAATTAACTCTCCTTTCAGGGAAGAATATAAGGCATGGGCGATTAAGGCCCAACGACAACACAGAACGTCCTGCACACGATGAGGTTTAAAATCAGAAAATATTAGGTAATATTGGCAGCAAACTGTGCTATTTAGAAATAAGATTTTTTTTCAAACATACTCGCAGAGTTACCGTGATATAGAATAAACTACTTTAAATCTTCCTTGGACGTCTTTGTCCATCCAAACTATTCTTGAGATCTACAGCAGCTGAAAAAGCTGTTCTCGCTACTCAAAGCTTCGATATGTATTCGATTATATCTATTACATCTCTTCGTGAACAGTTATCGTCAGATAGTTTTCTGGGGCATCCGAATTGTCCATGAGACTTGAGATCGACAGCAGCTGAAAAGTTTTTTAGTTACTCAAAGCTTCCATACGCATTCAGTTACATCTATTGCAGCTCCTTTAAAATCAACAGATTTCACCAGGCACTTTTAGAATATCCTAGGTCATCCAAATTGAGCTTGAGTTTGGGACCTATGATCTACATAAGCTGAAAAATTGACTTAGTTACTCGAAGTTTTGACATGCATTGAGTTGTATTCATTACATCTCCAGGAAAATTAACAGATATCGTCAAATAGTTTTGGAAAAGTTGTGGGGTCACTCAAAAACAGTTTGTATGGTCCACACAGCTTGAACGAAACCTGTTAATTTTCCGTTCAAGTAGATGTAATAAATTGACCTTGACATAAAGTTATATGCTGTTTTAAATTTACACGTGCTGTAATTTTACAATTCATATTTTTAATTAAAATTTCAAAAAAATAAGGGCGACGTGGAAATCGAACTCAGGTCCACTGAGTCAGCCACTCGAGTATTTCCAATTCTTGAAAGCTACTAGTGCCGCGTTAAGTTGATTTGCTCGTTTTCTCCCTTCTTTCATCCTTTTCGTGCCATCACCAATTGCAAAAAGAGTAGCCTTTATGGAACCAACAATCTAACTCCTACATGCAGCCGATGAGGTGATATGGCTGCTTCCCATCACAATTTTTTGTTGCCTCCTTGCGAGAGGCTCAGGAAGCCTCCTTGCGAGGAGGCTCAGGAAGCCTCCTTGCAGGAGAGGCTCAGGAAGCCCCCTTCCCCGAGGCTCGGAAGCCTCCTTTCAAGAGGCTCAGGAAGCCTCCTTTCAAGAGGCTCAGGAAGCCTCCTTTCATGAGGCTCGGAAGCCTCCTTGCAAGATGCTCGGAAGCCTGCTTGCAAGAGGCTCGGAAGCTTCCTTGCAAGAGGCTCAGAAGCCTCCTTGCAAAGGCTCTGGAAGCCTCCTTTCAAGAGGCCTGGAAGCCTCCTTTCAAGAGGCTCTGGAAGCCTCCTTCAAGAGGCTCAAGCCTCCTTTCAAGAGGCCTGGAAGCCTCCTTTCAAGAGGCTCAGGAAGCCTCCTTTCAAGAGGCTCGGAAGCCCATTTTCAAGCAGCTCAGAAGCCTCCTTCAAGAGGCTCGGAAGCCTCCTTTCAAGAGGCTCGGAAGCCTTCTTTCAAGAGGCTCAGAAGCCTCCTTTCAAGAGGCTCAGAAGCCTCCTTTCAAGAGGCTGGAAGCCTCCTTTCAGAGGCCTCAGAAGCCTCCTTTCAAGAGGCATAGAAGCCTCCTTTCAAGAGGCTCGGAAGCCTCCTTTTAAGAGGCTCGGAAGCCTCCTTTCAAGAGGCTCGGAAGCCTCCTTTTAAGAGACTCGGAAGCCTCCTTTCAAGAGGCTCGGAAGCCTCCTTTCAAGAGGCTCAGAAGCCTATTTTCAAGTGGCTCGGAAGCTTTTCAAGAGGCTCGGAAGCCTCCTTTCAAGAGGCTTGAAAGCCTCCATCCAAGAGGCTCGGAAGCCTCCTTCCAAGAGGCTCGGAAGCTTCCAAAAGTTCTCAACTTTTATAGGAATGATTAATTATTTTAGAGCGTCTTAGGGGAAATGCTACAAGGTTAAAAGACTATTATTCTTCCATTTACTTCCACTATTAACTTATTAACTTAAGTCGATAACAAACACTGAAGAAGTTTCCAAGTAGGAAACGAAATACGTATCTGCTTGTTGATACATAAAAAAGTTAATAGTGGAAGTAAATGGAAGAATAATAGTCTTTTAACCTTTTATAGGAAGTTTGATGTATACAATAAATTAATTGCATTCAGAAAATTTTCAGACTACTTGATTGATTGCGTACATCCCGTTAGTTTTCAGGACAGTATTTCATATATCTCATGATTTATGTTTATTTACATTTACAGCGGTGTCTTAATGAATATAAAAGATCAAAGGGAAACCTCTCAAAAAAAAACTATGTGAACTACTGCTGTAGTCCAAAGTACACATTCAAAAATATATACAGTTGAACAAATTGAATCTTAAAGCTACACCAACAGTTTTCAGAAATCTAATTATTTATAGTTCAAAGCTACTGTTGATCCCAAACAAAATAGTCGGACAATAAACACTGAGCACACCAAAAATTTAGACTAGAAATATGTAAAAATAACGAACTTACATATAGTGGTAGATGAAAATACTTCAATAAATTAGCAGCAACATGTAAACACGAGTCGTGCTGTGAGACGTTCGCAAATTTCTGTCTTTTTTCATCCAACATCAACTTTTGTTGTCTCACGTTTCAGGTTGGTGTATGAGGTGGGGGTAAGATATACAGGGGTCCAGTTTGAGCTAATTCGTTACAAATTTGGATCAAGTGGATCTTATCGCTTGTTTCAAATTATCGCGCTATTCAAAGATATGGTACAAGTTGAGCTGATAATTTATCTCAAAATTCGATGTTTTGAGAATTTTTTAAGAAATTGGATCATGGCAATGGCATTTTTAAATGTTTTTTTTTATTTGTGTGACATGATTTTTTTCAAATCATTGTAAGTTACCAATATATAAACTATTATCTAACATTTTAATTTAAAAAGGCACATTTTATAGATGATTATGCATTTGATTCATAAACTACATTCATTGTTTTAAGCTTAATTTCCTTATATGTACGTTTTTTCCCTTTTGGGTATTTTAATCACTGCGACCATTTGTTAGATCTATTGTGGTATATACCCCATTTGATATAGCTTTATCAAGTTGACGCATCATTGCACTATGGTCCAGGATACGGATTTACACGGAAAGATGCATTTTACCCAAAAACTATATTTTTTAGAAAAAACTGTTGTTCTACAAAATTGTTCAAAATAGTAAGGCCATCATTATGGTGCATCTAAAAAATAGAGTGGCCCATCATATAAAAAAAAATAGAAAATATTATTTTTATTTCTCGGATTATTGACATGTTATGTTCTACAAAGTTTTAGCGCAGCTTTTTCCAATCAATTTTGCTAAAAAAAACTTTTTCGGTAGCTCTTAAGTTGGCTGATTTAGAGCAATTTTACCTAATTGGATTAGGGTGTGCCTAAAAAAACAGTATTTTTGGCTAACTTTTTTTTTATTTATTTATTTATTTATTTATTTATTTATATATATATATATATATATATAAGTTGATATCTCCGATTAAGGCCGACCAAAAAATATGTTTACACGGCATTTGAAAGAGAAATTCATATTCTTTATTATGTCAAAAAATTGGAGATATGTTATTTTTTTTTATCTCAATTTTTACCAATTTTACTAAAATCTTGTTTCTTCAAATAAATTGATATAACTCGACAATAGAAGAAGATACAGACTATATTCTTATAGCAAAATACGCGTTTTGAAAAGCCTCAAAAGTTTTCAGAAGGTGACATTTGTGAGAAAATATAAAATATAAAATGGAAAATAAAAAGAATAAAAAATCTACAGTTTAACACTTTTAATAAGTTTTATCATTATCATCGTATTGCAAGATTTACAAGTAAAGATGCATTTTCGGCCTGAAGCAAACTTTTAAGAAAAAAAATTGATCTGGATACTTGCGCCCTTATTATAGAGATACCGAAAAATAGGGTGTACCATTTTATAAAAATGTGATTTTTTTTTTCTATTTTGCGGAATATTGACATAAAATGTTCTACAAAGTTGTAGCGCAGCTTTTTTTTTCAATCAACTTTGCTATATAATTTTTTTACTTATCTCTTAAGCTCACTTGTTTAGAGTAATTTTACTTACCAGGATTAGGGTTTTTTCAAAAAACACTATTTATGATCTGCTCATTTCGCTTTCACAACGCGTGTTTTAATCTCAAGAATATCGTCTGTATCTTTTTCCGTTGTCGAGTTATATCAATTTATTTAAAAAACATGATTTTAGTAAAATTGGTAAAACTTGAGATAAAAAAAATAACGTATCCCCAATTTTTTGACATTATAAAGAATATGAATTTCTCTTTCAAATGCCGTGTAAATATATTTTTTGGTCTGTCCTAACCGGAGATATCAACTTATAAAAAAAAATTTGGCAGAAAAACCATTATAACTTTTGATCGGAAAAGATATTGAGCATATTTACCCATCAAAAGTTATGTGTAAACCCTAATCCAATTAGGTAAAATTGCTCTTAATCAGCCAACTCAAGAGCCACAGAATTTTTTAGAAAATGAAGATTGAATTTCTTTCGGCGATAGCAGTCTTAATAAGTAGCAAATACTTTGTTGCTCCTACATCCGACGTTTCGGTTAATTTATTTAACCTTCTTCAAGGGGTTAGGAGTATGTATTTTAAATAAATTAACCGAAACGTCGGATGTAGGAGCAACAAAGTATTTGCTACTTATTAAGACTGCTATCGCCGAAAGAAATTCAATCTTCATAGCAAAACTTCAGTCGTCAATTCCCAGATTTAGAAAAATGTATTGGAACAAGCTGCGCTAGAACTTTGTAGAACATAATATAACACAATATTCCGAGAAATATAAAAAAATATTTTAAATTTTTTTTATATGATGGACCACCCTATATTTTGGTAGCACCATGATGATGGCCTTACTATTTCGAACAATTTTGTAGAACAACAGTTTTTTTTTCTAAAAAATATAATTTTGGCATAAAATGCATCTTTCCGCGTAAATCTGTATGGTTGACCATAGTGCATTGCTATGTAGAGCAATTGCATCATATTGACTGCCAGCGTCTTCCCAATGCGGTATTATGTCCGTTTTGCCCACACACTGTGTCAATTTCACCCGCATACTTTTAAACCGGGATTTTTTCATTCTGATTTTCATTGTCATAAAAATCACAAAATTTGATTGTTTTCTACCAAATTGAATTCAAGTCATCGTAGTGCTACAATTTAAGATTCACGTAAGTGGTTTTATGGCCCTAATACTACAACGTTTTCCTTGTGAAAATGGAGCAATTTCTTAGGGTTTCCATATTACCCCCAGTCCTACCCATTACCCCCATTACCCCCCCATAGTTCTACCTCAGGTTTAGCGGTGTCGTCGAGAACTGAAGACAGGTGTAAAGGGAGCGATTCTATGACCTGGATAATGCTCAATCCCGTAGAGATTCGATTCAATTTGTCATTAGAATTATCCAGCCAAGAAAGAATCGGCTAACAGTGGAAACGTCGATGGAAGGGCAAGTGCCCAGTTGAAGAAAGTGAGGGAAACGTCATTATGAACGACCAAATCTTTCTTTTCGATGACCTTCAGAAGCACATCCGATAGTCCGACCAGAATGCTAATATCATTTTTAAACATAGATGTTGATTGCCATGATAAACATTAGAAGCAAAAATAGATAACTCCATTAAGAAACGGCCGACTTGAAGGGTTTCAAAATATAAGGATATAAGGATATAAAATATAAGGATAAATTATATACGGTCGGTATACAGTCTCATCTCCACTAGTAAAAGGAATAGTCGAACTCGTATACGGAAAATGCGTACATAAAAAAAATATCGATGAAAACATCATGAAGAAAGCAACAAATCTATTTGTTTGTTTTTTTTTGCAGATACATTTTATCGTGAACATTTTTCTTGGCATGATCCAATGAAATATTTCTTTATCGTGCACTGTTTTAGTAAAAATCATCCCATTTTAATGTTAAGGCTCTATTCTATTTAACGATTGTTGTAACAATAAATAAGTACGTATAAACGATTTGAAATGCAAATATTCCCATAACATACAATAAACAACCTCAGGAGTCAGAAAACATCAGTACCATGACCTTACCATCTACTGTCACTTCCATCAAGCCGGATCAATTTGAATAGTAGCCATCCACTCGCGGTTGAACTAGAATAATTAGAGCGTAACGAACGAGCAAGGTCTGCACCTATCTTAACAAGGCGCTAGCGGAAGATCGTGGCCGTTCGATCTGAAATGATTGATTGAATTCATTGTGACGCATCGATTTCCCCCTCGTTCTGATCAGACTCGAGAGCCGTCAAGATCGTCCGTCATCGATGTCAATGTTTGTACAAGCTTCATAAATCTAAGAATTCTTCAGACCGAGGCGAGTGCATTGTGCGGCAGTCAAATTTGCATCTTCCGACACCTACCCGTCCCTTCGTTGTTGTGCTCGTTGTGGTGGCATTAAAAGCGGGCCACGCCTTGTCATTCTGGAAGATGATTAAAAATTCCAGTGAGCATCATCAACAGATCGCTTTGATTGATTGTCGGTTAGGGTTGGGCTGAGGGTGGCATCAAGTGGTATTTATGAAGTCGCGTGTTTATTCATAATGTGCCACGAGGAAGGCTTTGTGCATCGAAGAAACTGACACAGACGAACACACCTCTTCCTATACGCTTGATTATTAACATGATGAATATGACATAAAGAACTGCAAGTAATTCTTAAATCCCCCTTCGCGTACTAATCATGGTGACAACAGCCAGAAGAAGGCGAGACACAGAACCAGTTCCGCGAGGCAAACAAAACACCCAAAACATCACACAAAAGCGTAAGTCAGCCTTCCTGTGCAACATTGGTGGCCACCCGACGAAAGGTTAACATCGAAGACCACAAACTGCTGGAGGCATGCTGAAGGAACGAGCTGCAAGCCGACAAAGTTTCGTGGAAAAGGCTCAAAAGGTCGAACAACCTTACAAGTGCATATTCGCCACGCTGCCGGCCGATCCGTCCGTGGCGGGCACCGTGCGGAACGAAATTGTCTGTCGTGTGCTGGCCGGCTGGAAGCTCCCATTGCATTGCATTTGCACACGGTTGTTGTCGTCATCGCCGAGCGACGTCAGGGCGAGAAGGTTACAGACAATCGACTTAGCACAAGCTGATAAACCTCGGGGACTTAATTCCCCTAATTTGACCCTGACTTGGCGTTGATGGTGGGGAGGCGGGGAGAGCTTGCTGCAGTGGTTGTCGTTTTTTGTCAACGCGTGCTGATTGTGTCTTTTCAGGTGAGTCACCGCAAAGTTCCAACGCAAGAAATGGATGTTGCAGTAAGCGACAGTAGGTGACGTTTAAATTAGATTTTTAGAAGTTTTGTGTTTGACAACAACGTTTGAATTAACGTGTTTGAGAAGTAATCAATTTGGACAGCATCCCTATTTTTGTCAATATTCATTAAATCGGCCGTTATCCATCCTAATTATACGATATTCAGTACATATCGTTAATGTATACAAAGATTTCTAGTGAAATAAAAAGAAACTAAAAATCCTGACTAATCCACCTATCGGTGTTGGTGTCTTTCTCGCGCAAAAAAAAAATACTGGAAAATATGAGTGAGTGTTTTTTTTAGCGTGTTTTGCGCATAGAAGTTAGTATTTTGGCCATAACATCTGATCCCATAGTCCAAAATGGCAAATTTTCAATAGCAAGCAATGGGACAGGATTCTCAGTTGAATGAAACTTGTTGCGAGTAATTAGGCCAATGCGAAGTTCCAAAAATTGTGTCTACAAAATTCTGTACACATACACACATACACATACATACATAAATACAAACTAAAAGACATCACCTCAATACGTTGAGTTAAGTCGATTGTTATACAACACTATGGGCCTCCGAGCCCTCTAGCGAAAGTTTGTTTTTGGAGTGATCATATAGCCTTTACATATATGTACTTAGTATACGAGAGAGGAAAAAATCAAAGTCCTACTTTGCGATTCACACTTCTTGACAGTTAATTCACTTTTATTTATCAACTGGTTTCCCCTGCAGACGTTGTCCTGTCGAAAATGTGCATTGCAAACTGCCCATACGAATCTTAATTTCAGTTTTTCATGTTTTATTCAACTTAATTTCAATTTCATTCAACTTTTACTAATGATTTTCGCCAAAAACCAAGAAACTATAATGCATGCGAATACGAGCACATATCATTTAATTTTTATATATTATACAGAATACACATATAACACAAGTCTCGGTTGCGCGTTCAACTGTCATTCTTTGTTTATTTGTTTCTCCAAAATGTCACGCTTTGAAAATGTGAACGTAGTCAAATTAAAAGTTTTAGACAGGATCAAAAAGGGGGAACCATGCGAAAAATTGCCCTTCGTTTTGAAATTCATCACGCGAGTGTAAAATCTATCCGAAAGATGTATGGGGAACACTACTATTTATATGAAAAACCAGAAAGTGGCAGAAGAAATTACGGCTTTGGCAGGTTTTGTTCTATTACTGTCAGGGAGGTTTTCTATAACTGATTATGCTTAAATTTGGCCAAAACAAACAAAATATTGTGGCCAAACTTCATAAAATTTGGTCAACAAAAACCATGACAATAATAGGACAAAACCTGCCAAAGCCGTCATTTCCCGTACATCTAAAGAGAAAGAACAAATATATATGCAACGGGATCCAAAAAATAGGTACAGTTGTCTCCGAAAATCATCGATAGTATTGTGCCTTATAACAAAATGACAACTTTCGTGATCATCTTCCAAGGCTCTCATAGATGTGTAAAATGTATCCGCATTACAAATAGCACGTGGCATCAAAACATTCACCGCCTGAATCCACCACGTTGCGGCCTCATTTTCGAAAATATCAAATTAGCTTTTTTCTGGAAGTACATAGGGAAAAAAACGGCTTTGGTAGGTGTTGTTCTATTATTGTCAGGGGGTTTTGTGGACCAAATTTTTTTAAATTTGGCCACAATATTCTTCGATATGGAAAGATTGTTTAAGCCAAATTTGAACATAGTTATAAAAAACCCCCTGACAATGATAGAACAAAACCTGCCAAAGCCGTCATTCCCTATATGTTTTTCTTAGGCAAACGTTTTTCGTTGCGAACAAAAATAAGCGGAGGAATAGATTTATTTTTATGAGCGGTATAATATACAAGAAGATTTTATAACGTCAGTTGAATCAAATAATAAATAGAGAAATAAAAATGGTCACTTTTTCGTTAAGTCATGTGTTTGCTAATGACCTTTGATGTGGGACAATTCTACCCACGAAATTAAAACATCTGACTGGGGCAGTCGAAGATTGCACGGCGATAAGTTCCAAAATCATATGTAGGACAACATAAACGACAGATCTGGATAACTATTGATTAGAAGTTGTACCAACATATTTGGTCCTTCGAATCGGATAGTAGCGACCGGTAAATTTTGTTCGGGAAGTGGACATGGTTCTTCATCCAAACACTCAAAATTATTAACAACCCTCCAATTTATCGTGGAGATTTTTTCAGATACACTCGTTCTTCGCGCGGTTCGTTACTTATCGTTCCTAGATGTTTCACAAACAGTTTAAAAGAATCCTTTCACCTAGGAGCTTACCAAATTTGGAACAATTTAGCTAGAAATCAAAGGTGCCAGAGAAGTTTTTCTTCATTTCAACGGAATCTAATTAGACGTTAATTAGACGTTGCATAGTAGCATAAGCATTGAAAATCAATACAGGCATACATCGATAGTGCGTACCCTCGATTGTACGTACACAAAAAAAAAATCGTTCAATTTTCTGTACGATTTTAGTTAAAATTTGGATATATTTTGATCATGGCACTTGCGTGGGGTCCTTCATATGCTACGTAATAATTTCACATCTAATTTTAGGGGCCGTTCACAAAGTACGTCACGCCTCTAGGGGGGAGGGGGGTTCAGAGCAGCGTGACGATCCATACAAAAATTTTAGAGGTTTATTACAAAAAGTGTGACGAAGGGGGGAGGGGGGGTCGAAAATCGCCGATTTTTGCGTGACGTACTTTATGGATCTTCCCTTATCACTATTGTAATATCGAATTTAGTAGGAAAACTTTGAAAAAGCAGCGTGTCATAAATGTTTGGCTGGGATGCCATTGAAGTTTGTTCGAAATATCCATACAGGATTTCACTTGATATTCAATCTGGAGTTCAGATTCTGAACCTGTATGCCGATTGAAATTTGATCGGCGGCAGCGTGATAGATCATTTCGCTGATGATGGCGGCGGCGTGAATTAATGTCGAGCATTAGAAATTATCTCCGTAAGTTCCTCCAGGGATTCCTCTGCATGTTCCTTGTTACGGTTGGTTTTATTTTGTTCGAATTGTTGTAAATATTCGATCGAGTCTGTATCGTTTGTGCTATATTGTGTCTGTTTTATTTGTTGATTCTGTGTCTGGACTCAAGAGAGAAGCCTGAAAATAGGCAATAAAATGTTTAGTTGTGATTTGTCCCAAGTTTGTTCCAGACACAGACATCGAATCGTTGACGCCAAATGGCATTAATTGATTCGAGGGGCCCAAATAGGATAAGAATCCTATACAAAGACTCAGCTATGAATACAGCGAACTAATTGCTGTAGACAAAAAGCGCAATACGCAATAAAAATATATTTGCGGGATTTGGTAATGCCTGCCAACCAGAAGGTAATGCCTGCCAACCAGAAGCAAAGGTTGCTGAAAAACACCAACAACTGGGAGCAACGACGACGAAGGAAGTGAAGAAGCTGCAACAAATTTCTCTTCACTTTCGCTAGACCGGTTGAGGAACCAGCGGTTTCCGCTCAACCGAGCGAGGTTCCAAAACCCTCATCAAGCTATGTAAGCAGACAAAGTCTGTGGACAACGAGCACTATGCTCAGGAAAATCCGTCGCCAAGCGTGATAAATGGCATAGGTGCATCAGGTGTGATGAGCAACAACTTTAATAAACTACCTCTCCACCTCGACAATCAATCGGCAAAGCAACTACCGGAGGAAGACCAACGTCCAAACGCAGAGGAAGACCAAAGCGGTCGCCGAACAATGTGGTTCATCAACATTCCCGTCGCGCCAGGGAATGAGCCACAACAAACCGCGCGCCGTTCACGAAGCGAGAGAAATCGTACCCTATTAAACTGGAAACGGGTTGCAGGGAACTCTGCAGGACGGTAGTTCAGTTCCTGGATAGGAGGAGTGGAGGCGTCGGGTCGAGGACCAAAATCCGTTCGGCGGGGGTCAAAGCTTACGGCCACTATCCGGCGCAAAGGAGCAACGACTGTACAGTACTAAGAGTGGAGGAGTGGGGACAAACGGTCCCGATACAAGAGCAGGTCGCACAATTGGCGATCCAGACAGGCAAGAAATTACGGTTCATCCAGCATTCCCATCGCGCCAGGGAATGAACCGTGAGCCGTTCACGAAGCGAAAGAAATCGTACCCTGTAAACTGGCAACGGGTTGCAGGGACTCCACAGAAGAGCAGATCAGTTCCTGGGTAGGAGGAGTTGAAGCCTCGAGTCGAAGACCAAAAATCTGTTCGGCGGGGGTTGACGCTTACGGCCACTATCCGGCGCAGGGGAACAACGGTTATGCGGAGGAGAGAGAAGAAGAAGATGTCGTCCGGGAACAGGACATGTTCCAACCGGGAGAAATAACAGCGAGCATGAGAGAAGAAGCACCGAAGACCGCCATCATGAGCACAGCCGGTGGTTATGCCGTTAGCCGATCGAGAGAAATCGAGCCGTTCCACCGAACATTCGTTGGCGCACTTCACAGAGCTAAAAGTGGCAAAAGTATATCCATTAAAATCGTATGCGTGGCCAGGAGTTAAACCACTGGGGGTTGTCATGAATGGTAACGCGACCCAGGGCGCGGTAAAACCCTATTTCCCGGCCTCGTGACAACTTAGTCGAGTAAATGCGTCTTTTCTCAGTATTCCATACAAAACCAAAACAAACCAATTTTGTCCTTGTAAATAGTCTGTAATTATAGCTACTTAGTGATTTGTGTACGATTTTGCCTATTTTAGTCCAATACAATAGGCTTTAATCCGATTTGAATGTTTTGCCGTAGTTTGGCTTGGATTTGGGGAAGCTAGCAAGGACTTTGGTCAGAGACGATCTGAGAGGTCGAAGATTTTGCCAGATGCAGCTGGCGTGATTATGAGATTAGTTGTACAGTAAAGCTGTCATTCGATGTCGAGAAGAAGATTTGGCAAGCAGCCTAGGCTTGCGCATATAGTTGAGTTAGGCTAAGGAACCGATTGTAACTGGAGGTCTGCTCAAGAGTTTAGTTGACCGATTTGTCTCTGACCATCATCCTAGGAGGATGATTGAAGTATTTTTGAATTTTTCATAAATCGTTTGATCATCGATTTATGAAAAATTCTTCCGCTACGGTAGAGTTGTGTTACGTTTAGTCTTGATTTAGCATTAAGAATAAGTATATTGTCAAGTCAACCATCGCAAAACACACACGAAGGAAAAAAAATCACTCCGCACGCATGCAGCGACAAACATCCGCAGAAATGTATCAGGCGAAATGCATTTATGGGTTAGTGCAGTATTTTCGAACATCGAATACCGATTGGAATGCGCTCCGTGTACGCCAATAGAGAACAGACCTCTCCAGCAATGACGTCTGTCAATTTGACACCTGCCCTATGACACGCACACCATCGTACGTCGCACATAGAAGGAAGACTCAAAATCATCTTCACTTGTGGTTCAGCAGTCGCTATCACCAAAAGCAAACGTGGGGGAAAGATTCCCCTCGTGTTAAAGAAAGTGCAGTGAAATAAATAAAAAGAAAAGTGCCACGACTGCGAGTTCTTTCGTGTGGAGCGGATCTTATCCACTTGCTCCGCCCGGTGCTGGGATAACCACGAACACAAGGTAGGATTCCGAAGAGTGCGGGTCGAGGAGAGTGCAATCTAACCTGAAACGATTAATCAGCAGGCACGCACGGGCTTTCTACGGATCACGACACGACAGAAGACGACCGACGGCACACGCAAGTTTTGTCAGGCGACAGCACGAAAAGTTCCCCGAAGGAGCGCGTTAGTTCTTTGGATTCAAAAGGTACCCAACGTAAAATGGTGATCATAAGGGACTCTAACCTCACACTTTCTACGTCTTTAGCCGACGCGAAACGCGGGTCCGTTGCTCCGAACCGGGAAAGCGAAGACGATCACCTCATCACTTGAAGCAGAAAAATACCCCGCTGGGTAAGTGCTTTGGTGTGTTCTACATTGTGGATCAGCTGCTAAAATTAGCGCGTTGACAGGGTTTCTCTGTTGAGCCAATTCCCATCATCGAGGTCCGGGAGTATCGTGATCGAGGCAGCGGTGCGACAAGGCGACGGTCGGATTGCCGAAACATCGATTGCGTTTCGTCCTGCAGGACTAGGTCGGAGGAGATTCGTTCGGGAACAAGCAGCCCTTCAGTTGATCACTCGGAGGGACCCCATCCAGTTACTTGGTCGCACTGGACGGCCAGAGGGGTCTCCAGCAAAGTGATTAGGATGCATGCGTGGGACGGCAGTAAAATGCGGCAGCCGAACGAGCAGCGAGAGCTCCGCCGGGAAAATAGTGTAGGGGGAACCCCGAAACACAAGAAGGTACCACGAGTGCTGTGAAGAGACCGTGAGTACGAAAAAACTATGTTGTAAATCAGAAAGATAGAGAAGGAGAAATGAGATGAGAAGAGAGGAGCTAGGTGGAGAAGAAGATTAGGGCAAATGCCCCAAATATATGTATGAAATTAGATTTGTGGCTTTTTCGATTTTGTTGGTGTTTTAGCCCTCCAGTTTGCTTTGTGTCCGCTTTGGTAGTTCTGCTCTACCCGCTACCGGAAACTAGCAATATCCTTCAGGAATTCCTCCGCAAGTTCCTTTAGGAATTCCTTCGTAAGTTTCTTTAAGAATTACTCCGAATGATTTGCAGATATTGAATATATGGAACTCATAGATTCCATTATTTACATTTTATATTGACTCTATATATGTAAGACGAAGTCGACGGAACGATTGGTTCGACGAAGAGTGCAGACAAATTCTGGAGGAGAAGGACGCAGCGCGGGCGGTCGCGCTGCAGCAAGGTACCCGGCAGAACGTGGAACGATATAGACGGAAAAGGAGACAGCAGACCCGCCTTTTTCAGGAGAAGAAACGCCGCCTGGAAGAAGCGGAGTGCGAGGAGATGGAACAGCCGTGCCGAAATGTGCCGCGATAAGGATGGGAGCATCTTAACGGACGAACGTGTGGTGATCGAAAGGTGGAAGCAGCACTACGAGGAACATTTGAATGGCGCTGAGAGTACAGGCAGTGAAAGTCAAGGCTGCAGCGGAGCGGATGACCACGTCAGCTCAGCGGACGATGGAAGTCAATCAGTCCCCACCTTGAGGGAAGTTAAGGATGCCATCCAACAGCTAAAGACCAATCAAGCAGCTGGTAAGGATGGTATCGGAGCTGAGCTCATCAAGATGGGCCCGGAAAAACTTGCCTGCACAAATTGATAGTCAGAATCTGGGAAGTGAACAGCTACCGGAGGAGTAGAAGGAAGGGGTTATATGCCCCATCTATAAGAAAGGCGACAAACTGGAGTGTGAGAACTTTCGAGCGATCACCATCCTTAATGCCGCCTCCAAAGTGATGATGTGCAAAGATGGTGTTCGCTTCTGATCCGGTAAGTACGAGACGGCGTGGAGCGCAGCGAGCGAGATGGGCAAACCAGGTGCAAAACGACCTGGCGAACGTGGGGCGTATTCGAGGATGGAGAGATGCGGCCTCGAACCGTGTATTGTGGCGCCAAATTGTAGATTCAGTGTTATCTGTTCAGATGTAGACTAAATAAATGAAATGAATGGCTCTACGACACTACCCATAATTCCATTACCCATAATGCCATTACCCCGAAGGCCACTACCCCGAACGCCACAACCCCGAATGCCATTACCCCTAATGGGACACTACCCCGAATGAGCCAGTACCCCGAATTAGTCATTCTTCTTCTTATTGGCACTACATCCCCACACTGGGACAGAGCCGCCTCGCAGCTTAGTGTTCATTCAGCACTTCCGCAGTTATTCACTGCGAGGTTTCTAAGCCAAGTTACCATTTTTGCATTCGTATATCATGAGGCTAACACGATGATACTTTTATGACCAGGGAAGTTGAGACAATTTCCAATCCGAAAATTGCCTAGACCGGCACCGGGAATCGAACCCAGCCACCCTCAGCATGGTCTTGCTTTGTAGTCGCGCGTCTTACCGCACGGCTAAGGAGGGCCTCTTAGTCATTATTTCAAGTTAATACTTCATTTCAATGTAAAAAATGTTACTCAATAAAAGTTTATTCAAATTTCATATGAATGAACAATAATTGGAACTGAAACTGTTTTAATGTAGTACGGAACTAAGTATTCTTAATCCGTAAGATCCCGTTCCACTTCGTATGGCACTCTTCAAGATTCCTGAATGGCAGGGGGAGATTATGCAGCACGTTTTCATGCACAATGCAGAGAGTTAGAGGCAATTGCGGTCCACATCAGCATGGCTACTAAGGCAACAAGGTAGAAGTTGTTCCTTGGTCGCTGTAGTAAAAGCAACAGATTCTGGATGAAGCGTGGTCTAAATCTCAAAATCGACGAGGGTGTGAATGGGTAAGTAAGAGTGAGTGAGTGATTTAGTGAGTGAGTAAGAGTGAGTGTGTGAGTGAGCGAGTAAGAGTTAGTGTGGGAGCGAGTAAGAGAAAACGAGTAAGAGTGAGTGAGTAAGAGTGAGCGAGAATGGTTGAAAGTAATTGAATGTAAAAGTAAAAGTGGATGAGTGAGTAAGAGTGGTTAAGTGAGTAAAAGTGGGTGAATGAATGAGAGTGGTGAATGAGTAAAAATTAGTGAGACAGAGGATCTGAGTGAGTGAGAGTTTGTGTATTTGTATTTGTATTTGTATTTGTTTTTTATCCATCGGACTGTGTTGTCTACATGAAAATCTTAAATCTAATGATGGTCAAACAATAAAAACATTAAAGACAGCGAAATCTGGATGTAGAGATGTTGAAATCAAATTCATCGGACACTTCGTTGAAGCGATGGATCATGGCGACAATGGAACTGTTTGCAGCATAGTTAGTAGCTTGTGGCTCCTCGTGTA
Source organism: Armigeres subalbatus (assembly GCF_024139115.2). Taxonomy (NCBI): domain Eukaryota; kingdom Metazoa; phylum Arthropoda; class Insecta; order Diptera; family Culicidae; genus Armigeres; species Armigeres subalbatus. Next base: position 234,686,337 of record NC_085140.1, on the reverse strand, counting down.
GCAGCGCTCGCGCTCGAAGCGTCCGGACAGGTGCGTATAAACTGATCCTCGACAGCAATTCAGGAGCATCGTATTCAGATAATAAAAGCTTGGCAATGAAGACACACTGAGCCACATTCCTCCGCTTGGCTAGAGTATCCAACCCGAGTAGACGACAGCGATCAGCGTAAGCAGGCAAGTTTAACGGGTCATTCCATGGAAGGTGGCGCAAGGCATATCTGACAAATCTTCTTTGGACAGCTTCGAATCGGTCACTCCATACAGCCTGGTAGGGATTCCAAACAACATATGCAGACTCTAGTATTGAGCGTGCCAGAGATCAGTACAGTGTTTTGAAACACAACGGATCTTGGAACTCATTGGAGATTTTAAACATGAACCCAAGCTGGCGATTGGCTCTATCGATGGTATTTGAGAAGTGGCGGCTATAGGTAAGCTTTTCATCCAAAACAACTCCTAGGTCTTTAACATGATCAACCCGTTGAAGTTGAGAACCAGCAATACTGTAGTCAAACTGGATGAAATTAGTCGTTCGTCGGAAACAAATGACACAGCACTTCAGAATGCTCACAACCATCATATTCCGAGTACAACAGTCATGGAAAATTTCAGAAAGGTTCTGTAGTTCATAGCAGTCAGTGAGGTCTCGGACAATTACATACATTTTAAGGTCATCGGCAAACAACATCAGCATACCTCCACGTTGCAGTATAAGGGTTATATCGTTTATAAAAAGCGAGAATAGCAATGGTCCAAGGGTGCTACCTTGTGGTACTCCAGAAAGGTTCGAGAAACAGTCGGACGAATTGTTTCCAATACTGACCGACATTTGGCGTCCAACCAGATATGATCTGAGCCAAGTGCATAAAGCAGAAGAACAGCCCATTTTTTCTAGTTTTGCAAGCAGCAAGTCATGATTAACTTTGTCGAAGGCAGATTTTAGATCGGTATAAACGGTATCTATTTGGAATTTTTTACTCATGTTCTCCATGCAAAACGAAGTAAAACTGGTAAGATTCGTTTCCACAGAGCGGCCGGGAAAGAAACCATGCTGATAGGGGCTGATGTAATTTTTGCAGGAAGCGAACATTCTATCGTTCATCAGCGACTCGAACACTTTCGACTCCACTCCGAGTGATGTAATGCCACGGTAGTTTTTCACATCACGTTTGTCACCTTTCTTGAAAACTGGGAACATAGTAGAGCATTTCCACTGCACAGGAAATTTACTCTGCTGGAGTGATAGGTTGAATAGTAGACAAAGTGGAACAGCTAGAATATCAGAGCATTTCTTCAGCACGGCCGATGGAAGAACGCTAGGTCCAGGAGAAAATGATGATTTGGTCTGACTTATCGCTGACAGAACCATTTGAACGTCTATATCAAAGACATCCACATCCACTACATTACTAGGTACTCCACTCACAGCTCTATCAGTGTCATCCTGAGAAGGCGAATAGCTCGAGAATACACTTGAGAAGTGTTTAGCGAAAAGGCTGCATTTCTCCTCAGTATTCAGCGCAATGTCGTTATCGAGAAAAACACTTGACGGTAGTCCAGTTTCTTTCCTTTCAGAATTCACGAAAGACCAAAATTCTTAGGGTGTCGTCGGAGATTTTGTTGCGTGAGATGAACATAATGTTTGTAACGAAGTTTATTATACTGCCGATAATCATTGCTGGCAATGTTGAAGTTCCGTTTAGTGAAGGCACACCGTCGATAGGTATAAGCGCGAAGAGCTCTAGCGCGCACTCTTTTCAGGTTGCGTAATAGAGCATTAGTCCACGGTGGTTTCCTCGGAGGCTTTCGCTTTGGTACAGTGGCTGAAACGCAGTCACGTAGCAGACAGTTGAAGCGGTCTACAGCTGATTCGATGTCCAGGCGGTCTAAAACATTCCAGTCAATACGGGACAAGCATTGTCGGAGCTGTTGAAAATCGGTTTTGTGAAAATTTAGTCGGTTGTCACTCATCAGTCCGTCGAAACGTAGATTCAATCCGTTGTCAATTGATATATCCAACGCAAGATGATAATTGTCAAGTGGCACAACGGCGTCCGGAGCCTCAAGCGACAGTGCATTCATGCAATGAATAATCATTGATAAACACCAAGTCGAGCATGTTTGATTGAAAGTTGGAAATCCTATTGATTCCATCGACTAGTTGGCGACTAGCAGGTGTAGTTGTAGACGAAAGCGGATCAGGAAACGTTTATCCATGGTGCGAGAGAGACCAGACAAGTCCTGGTTGATTGAAGTCTCCAAGCAGAAGAACCACATCCGATGATAAGGCCAAAGCAGAGGCAAATTCTGTAGCATCAAGATGAAGTTGTATTACACTGCAATCATATCGTCGGTCGGGAGGAATGTACGAGGCACCGATGAAAATGCTGCGTCTAGAGAGACTTATTTTGGCCCAAACAGTCTCAATTGAATTGAATTGTCCGACAGCGATCTGGCAGGAAAGTATGAGAGTGAGAGAGAGGAAGATCTTGTTTGTCTTCGGGAAGTTGCGTTGACTTAAAGAAGGCATCATCTTGTTTCGCCTTCTATCGAGCAGACGTTTCTTTTTAAAAGGCAGTATTTCCACTGTGTACCTTATCGAGGTATAAGCACGTTTATTAAAAGGTGGTATCATCTCCTCTGTCTGCCTTATACCGGGCAAACGCGTCTATTTAAAGAAGGCATCATCTTCTCTGTCTGCCTTATACCGGGGAAACGCGTCTATTTAAAGAAGGCATCATCTCCTCTATCTGCCTTATACTAGGCAAACGCGTCCATTTAAAGAAGGCATCATCTCCTCTGTCTGCCTTATACCGGGCAAACATGTCCATTTGAAGAAGTCATCATCTCCCCTTTCTGTCTTACACCGGGCAAACGCGTTTATTAAAAAAAGATCATATTTACCCTGTATGCCTTATACCGGGCAAACTAGTTCATTAAAACAAGGCATCATCGCCTCTGTTCGCCTTATACAGGGAAAACACGTTGGAAAAAAGGATCTCTTACTCCATTTCGTAGAATATTACTTTTCCAGATCATAATGACAGGAATGACAGTTTAAACTAATTAGAAGAAAAATCAAAACAGTTGGTTAAACTGGCTGGTTAAAAACTGTTGCGATTCATCGATATCTGTTGGCGTTAAACATAATAATAGAATACTATAGATTCTAAATGTTTTCGGGGTAATTGCCTTTCGGGGTAATGGATTTCGAGGTAGTGTCCTATTCGGGGTAATGACTTTAGGGGCACTGTCTCATTCGGGGTAGTGGCCTTCGGGGCAATGGCATTCGGGGTACTGGGATTCGGGGTACTGGGATTCGGGGTACTGGGGTGGAGCCGAAATGAATGAATGTTGAGAGTGCAATGTCTTTGGCCGACGTGTGAGAAAACTTATTATTGGCAGGTGAGCATTCAAATTTGCTCCGATCTACTCCAAGTGTACAACTTTTACAAGTTTCGATTCCCCCTTTTTGAAGTGCTCTAATTTTGACTCTGGATGATGCGTGATTGTGTACATTTTCAATGATCGAATTAAATTAGCAATTGCAGTGTAAAGAAAGTAAGCAATCTGAAAAACAATGAACAGAGCAATCACGAAAAATTTCCCTCGTCGGCGACGTGTTTGCCAAGCATCAACTCATTTGCTTCTCTATCATGTTGCACGTGAATATCAAAAGTGTTGTTCATCGTGATGAGGACCTTGGTAATTGGAGGAGCGTATGTATGTTCGCGCAATTGAACCAGTTTCAGGCGCGACCACGCTACGATGACGGCTAATCATCGCTAATCAGCGGTTCACGAATATGCTCCGCTTGTTATAATCAGGGTTCGCCACAATTCGCACGTTTCATTCACCCACTTGCACGCCAAGTAGTAGGCCATGGTTGCTTATTGGGGCCGGCTAGGTGGATCGTTGCCAGGGAAACGCCAAATGGGCGACAGGGAGGAGCACGAGCGACGCGCATGAGCACGTGCAGTTTAGCACTTTCTACCATTATTGCAATGATGGGTGGAATAATTAATCGAAAACAGGGTAGGAAAGGAACATGATACGCGAAAATCAGATAGGGGAAATAATGGCTGTTTAGACATGTTTTGTTCTGTTTTGTCAGGCGATTTTTTGATCAATTGTGCTCAAAATCAAAGCAACTTGTGACATTTTTCGAAGTGTTCGATGTACAAAAATCCTGACAATAGTAGAACAAAACACATCAATCTGGAACATATGGCACTACACGACAAAACTCTTTCTCTTTCGTTCCTCAGTGAAAACAACAAATCCTTGTTGTTTTCTAATTTCTTTGCAGTGAGAAAGAGATAAAGCAGTTCGTGCAGTGTCTTATTACCACTAATCTGTACTGCTGTTTCAGCTGTTTCAACTGCTAAAAATGAAACTTCGATTAGTCTAATTATAACAATCATCCGTCTATTCGGTATCACCCGACTTGTTTAATCCAGAAGCCGATATAACCACACAAGCATTACGCTTTCAATAAATATATCGCTAAATCTTGAACTACTCAGTCAGTATGGTCGGAAAATAAGTAGATCCAATAATTCTAAAACCCGATGGTTAATCATAATCGGAGACCATGTCTGCTATGATCATCAGAAGAACCGTTATGTTATGTATGTTTAGTGTCTTGTTTTGAAACTCGAAGCGAAATAACTGCTTAGCTGAATGTCAATAACGACCCTGAACCAAATGATGATATGGATATCACAAATGTTACCCATAAATATGTCAGACTAATGGAAATGAACTTTAAACCAGTGATTCAAATCTTCTCGTCTCGTAAACCTTCACCAAATGAAATCAAAATCCGGAATCTGCACATGGTTGGCACATGTTCAGCAATTTCCTCCGGAGAATGCTGTTTATCTAGCGCGCGCGTTTGCGCCACTCGCCTGAACCCAATTGCAAGAACAGCAAAATACCATTCAGTCTGGCTCCCTGTTCGACGGCCCCCCTTCAAATTGCTCGAGTCTGTAATTGAGAACGTACGCGTGAAAAATTTCGAGCAACTAGAGCAGAAAATGCCACGCTGCAGGCACTGCCGACCGTTCCATCGCTGTGCCGTGGCCGTCGCCATTTGACAGGAAGGGGTTCAGGCGTTGTTGGAAGGTTTCGTTCGATCTACGGTCACTCCGCGGTAAGAGTCGTGAGTATGAATTAGCGATGCTGTAATTAGTATCAACAAGATGTATCATTTAGATGAAGTGAAATCGATCCGCTGATTTATGCACAGAAGCAGCGCAGCACGGCTCTGAGGCGAAATAACTGGGGCGAGAAAGAGAATTACGCCGAGCTGCTTGAACCCGACCGGAGCAGGTGGAATTGGGGCGGCGGTGCAGTGTCGTGACTTTTACTTATGAGCTGCGGTATTGAAAGGGGTGGGCGGTGGCAAATTGCTTTTCTGCATGTTGTTTTGGGATATTTTGATGATAGTGAAGGATTTTTCCCATATGTATCAATTACTAAATGCAATTAAACTACAGGGAAGTTATGTAAGCCGATGTCGGCAAGGAAATTAATAATCGAAATACAAAATATTTTCGTCGAAATTAAAAATTACATAATCGCATTCAAGCTATAAAATCTAATTCGAGAATCAAGTACCCTATCTTCGGAGGAATCTTCTACAATTCCTATTTTTTTTTCTGAATTGACCACATTTTAGGGATTTTTTTTAAATCTCAAGAGAAACTCGTCTAAGCCTCCCGGAAAATATTTTTCAATTTCGCCGGATTTTTTAGTATTCCTCAAAATTTTCTATTGTAGGTATTTCGGAAATCTGAAAAGTTAATTTCCACAAAAAAATCTTCTAAATTTCCACAGCGCTCCAATTCAAAAATGTTAGTGCTAGGGGTATGCAAAACAAATATCCGTGGCGTGGCGCGGCAGCGCACTGCTCTACGTGCAGTATTTTCTAACGCATTTCAACATCGCGGTGTTACATGACAACATGACTGCATAGATAGGCACATAAGTAGCATCCAGCCACAAACATCCATAACTAACTGAACTAAATAGCGTCAAATTATGCGGCATGTCAAACAAATTCCTCGGATAATTGGCTCATTAGCGCTATCATTTCGCCACATCTTACGACCGTCCATCCATTCACAACATCCCCATAGCTAACTGACGTATCACCCTGAGCGTCAAATAGTTTTACGCGTTTGCACAATCCTCCCATGTGCCCAGCTGGTTGCCACGGGCCATCAAACTCTCACTTTCTCCTTTGTCGTGGTGGTCCCCGCCGTCCATTGGCCATGCCGCCGACCAAAGGCGAACAAACGACAGACTGCCGCTGACCGGACGACCACCGTTCAACATTAGGAGCAAACGCACACATACGGCCGGCGGTAAACCTTTCAATGACATGACTTTCGCTTTTATCATTAGTCGGCGCAATTTTGGAATCCTCCGTGTGAGGAAGGATCTGCGCGCTGTTAACACACCAGCTTTTATGGGCAATGAACTGCGTCCGGTGATATGGGAGTCGGTATTTCAATCAACAACGCATGGCAGAAGGTGCTGTACGGGAGATACTGGCCATCAATGGGTTCAATCGAGTTCATAAGAAAGGAAGTTCGTTATTTAATATTTGGTTTAGGGTTCGAGGAAAATAAACAGTGAACATTGATATGCTGTAATTCATTTCGGATTGCAAGTATTCCATAAGGGTACCCCGAACGCATCCATTTGCGAGTTATGTATTGTGACTGCATGGTCGCAAGATGCTGAGTAATATGAATCGAATGGGTCGTGTACATGTGAGATAACATCACTTGTACACTCTCCAGGAGGCATTAAAAGCAGTATTGCCTATAAAAGTTATGATTTATACGTTTTATGTCATTCCGAATACAATTAGCAGAAAACGAAAGGAAAATGCGAATGAGGGCTGGTACAAAATACATCTCAGATAGTGACAAGCTGTAACCGCTTGGCGCAATGGACCCACAAAACAGGTATATGGTATAGGTATAGGTCGGCCATATGAGTCGCGAACACGCAAAGACCGATATCGTCAAAGACAGTATGAGTTTTAGTCGGTATGATCGTAAACGCCGTACCGAGCCGGACGCCCGGTTAGTCGGGAGAACTTCTCTCACAGTAGATTTCGCTGCCTTAGAAGGCTAAATCCACAGTCGGAAACTAGACCGAGTAGATTACGACAAAGCATCTGTGTGAAGTCGTCGAGCGGAACGTAATGCTCCATCCGGTGACACAGGACCTCGTCACCTGCACAATTGCCATGTTGAGTAAAATGTCGGTGACGAATTCAACGTGATTGAGCGATAAGACCAAGAAAAGGTGTTCAACAGCTCAACATGACTATTCCACTCTGAAGTAATATGGTATGGTGGTCCTGGAACAGTATATGGACACGTAGATGAGTATAGTGGGATCAGAAGCTCAAATAACGAAGTAGCTTAAGATCTCGGGGTTAATCACAGAGCAATAGATAGATTAAGAGAGCATGGAAAGGTCTTTTTCTTTAGAAGTTTTCTTCATAACAAAATGACAGCAAGTATCAATAGAAACAAGGGTTGAATAACTCAGTACTTAATCGATTCAATGCGGATTTTTTCTACACCATATTTCAATATAATTTTCAATATAATTATAAATAGATATTCGTGGATATCTTGAGATTTTTCAAAATTTTCAAACCGTTATTGAATTATGATCGTGAGCGTTATACGGGGTTTTGGTCATATTTTTGAGTTAGACTTAGTTAGACTCACTGGGAATACACTTTCTCATTAAGAAACATGTCATATTATTCTGAAGCCATCTACTGTATTGCATATTATTCATGCGTACAGATATTGAAGGTCTGTATGGTCAACAAATAAACTGGTTACAGTGTTACTATTCATGAGTTTGGATATTGAAGTTTTGTATGGTCGATAATATGATCTACAGGGTTTTAGACTTGGATTTTTAGTTGGCATAGCTACGTGGAACACCATTGAGCTATTGCATATAAACATGTCACATTCACATGGAACATCACATCCCTATCACATCGGGGCAGCAGGGACTATGTCCAAGGGCTTTACGACCCCTCCGCCTAGATCTTGATTATGGCATTCTGGCCGCGTGTTACCGACCTTGTCTTGGATATCGTAATATTGTGAAAGCGAGGGCTGGCAGCTTGACATTCTACTCTCTTAGTAGAGCCTGAACATGCAAAAAAGGAGTCATATGAAAAAATTTTCACTATTGCTGAAGAAATCGTATCAAAATTTAATGCCGAAGCAAACGTTCACATATATGGTGACTTTAATCAGCGAGCAGCTATTTTTATTGTTGACGACGAAAATGACCATTTTTTGATACCAATTGTAGGAGATAATGAAACACTTCAAACTCTCTTTGACAAAAGTTCAAACATAGGATTGCATCAAGTGAATCATGTTAGAAATCATAACAATTGCTACCTAGACTTAATTTTTACTAATATGACTGATGATTTCTGCGTGACCGAGTCATCTTCCCCTCTATGGAAAAACGAAGTGTTTCATATTGCAATTGAATACTCCATTTTCAACCACGAGACATCTAGAACATTTGATGACAATTTATCCGAACCCTATCTCGATTTTAGAAATGCAAACTACGAGCTTATTAAAATAACTTGAACTGTATCGATTGGCAAACCCTTATCGGCAACCTAAATCCTGACCAAGCCGTAAATGTATTCTATCAAACATTGAGCGATGTATTAATGATTGCAGTACCTATAAAGCAAAAACAAAAATATAAAAATAAGATTCCAGCATGGTACAATAGGAATATAGTTAATATAAAAAATAGAAAACAAAAAGCGCATAAAGCGTATAAGAATAATAGGAACGATTCAAATTTAGCATATTATTTGTCATTATGTGATGAGTTGAATTTAGAAATTAAAAAGGCACATGATGATTACACTAATAAGATTGAACGCAATATTAAATCAGACCCAAAATCATTTTTCAACTATGTTCGAGATGAACAAAATCCAGTAGTTTTCCAACAAAATGCAACTTGACAATAAGATTGGGAATAATTCATTTGAAGTCAGTAACTTATTTGCTGATTTTTTTCAAGACGTTTACACAATACATGATAACTGTGATCGTGATTACTCTTATTTCTCTTACCTTCCTGAGTTAGAAAATGATGTCGCAGTCGATAACATATCTCCAAACGAAATCCTACATGCCCTCAAATCTTTAGACTCTTCGAAGGGTGCTGGCTCTGACCACCTACCATCCATACTGTTGAAATCACTTCCAAATGAGTTTGTCAAACCTCTATTTTGGTTATTTAATTCATCTCTGAAACACAATACGCTTCCTTCTACTTGGAAACAATCGTTTTTGATACCAATTTTTAAAAGTGGCAAAAAATCTGACATTAAAAATTACCGTGGCATCGCTATATTGTCTTGCATTCCTAAGTTATTTGAATCCATTATTAACAATAAAATCTTCACACAAGTTCAAGGTTTAATTACCCGTAACCAGCACGGTTTTGGTTAACTTGCTGCAATTTGTATCATTTTCGATAAACGCTTTAGATAGAGGAAATTATGTTGAAGCTCTATACACTGATTTCAGTAAGGCGTTTGACAGAGTTGATATTTCTCTTACTTTTCAAATTATCCAAGCTAGACCTCAATCCCAGGTTAATAAAATGGATTGAATCATATTTGACTGGCAGAACCCAGAGAGTAAGATTTGATGGATGTTTGTCAAAACAAGTTAAGGTTACATCTGGAGTACCACAAGGATCCCACCTTGGTCCATTGTTATTCATCTTATTCGTCAACGATGTGAATCATGTTTTGAATTACCTGAATGTTTCAATTTACGCAGATGACATGAAACTCTTTTTAGAAATACATAAGCAATCTGATCTACTAGTGTTTCAAAATGAAATCAACGATTTTTATAAATGGTGTAAGAAAAATCTGTTACAACTGAATATAAAAAAGTGCCATTCAATCTCGTTTACAAGAAAGATCAATACGGCACAAGAACAAATATACATAAGTCAGAAAACAGTTGAAAGATGCAAACTAATTAGAGATTTAGGTATCATTCTGGACTCCAAATTATCGTTTATAGATCACTATAATAATATTATCTATAAAGCAAGCAACATCCTTAGTTTTATCAAAAGATTCAGTTATAATTTCAATGATCCTTACACAATCAAAACTTTGTACGTTGCACATGTTAGGCCTCATTTAGAATACTACAGTGTAGTTTGGGCTCCGTATCATGAAACACATGTAAACCGCATAGAATCAGTTCAGAACCAATTTTTACTTTTTGCGCTCCAAAAACTAGGGTGGACGTCTCTACCATTGCCTCCTTATGAATCACGGTGTTTATTAATTAACCTAGAAGAACTCAAAAAACGCAGGGAATTCTCAATGATAGCTTTCATGAACGATATTATCGCACAAAGAGTGGATAGTAGTGAAATTTTGGCAAATATTAATTTTTACGCCCTATCCGTCCACTTAGAAATAGAAGTCTATTTTATATCAATAATCAAATCAATAAACAAACTATGGCAGAAATGGCCCAATAAATAGAATGATGACATGTTATAATGCACATTGTGAAACAATTGATGTAACGATGAGTAAAACTAATCTAAAAAAAGTCTTCTTCTCTAGACAAGTTGGGTAATGACTGAAGTACACATAGACTAGATAATAAGTATTTATTGTACAAAGTATAATTGGTCTACATTTGATTGACGGCAAATAAATAAATAAATCGAGTTCACGAGCGTAAGGCAGAACATCAGTAAGGAATTGAAACAGAGCCTTCGGATGCTCTGCCAGGCTGCTCGAGCGCCCAAAGGTGCCCAAACCGATGCTTTCTCCTTCCTTGGAGGAGCGACTATGGTTCAATGACCCGAAACGGCCCAGGTAGCAATCCGGCGAAGGCGCGCAGAGCAAAGCCAAACGACGGGTGACCATAGATCGGGGAAGGCGACTTCTCGGCCCAAAAACCAGCCGGCCGGTTTCATCGGCACAAGGGACCAAAAATCGACGCATCTCGACCCATAAAGAAAGCTAAGAAAACAAGGCCTCGTCTCTATGCCTTTCTGGTGAAAACTGATAAGGATAAGTACGCCGTAGTCCTTAAATCGATGTGGGTGGCCGAAAAGCTTTCGGCGCTGAGTCAGGACGTGCGAAGCGTCAGCCGCACCAAGACCGGTGAGATGATCTTGATTCTGAAACGTGGAGCGCAAGCTAGTGGGACGGACTACATTAGGTTACCGGTTGTGGAAGCTAAAAAGGTAATGGAGCGAGAGAAGTTGAGTAAGCAAACTCCAGCTGCCTTCAGTGGAAAGGCACTAACGGTGCTTATAGTCGGGGCACAAATCCTACAACTGTAAGGGCCCGTAGCAACCTGTGTCGTCGTTGTGGTGAGGAAGGGCACAAGGCGCAGGAATGCGATAAGGCCTCATCTGCGCCAGCAAAAATTAAGTTATGGAGGAACTTCATGTCCTTTCGGAGAGACAAACAAGAAGAAGCCGTGCGGTAACACAGCTGAATCTTAACCACTGTACAACTGTCCAGCAGCTGCTGTGGCAGTCGATCTCGATTTTGAGGAACGATGTCGCCCTCCTGTCCAACCCATACATTGCGGCCCTTCAATCCTCCTGGGTCAAGGCTTGAAAAGGATGAAAGAACGGACCGCCGTGAAGTGTTGCGAGCTGCGAGACTGGTCTTAAACAAGGCCTTCAAGAGCATGTTTCGGCATCCCAAGAAAGCATGTTTCAACAACCTATGGGAAGGTGCCAACGCAAATACGGCTACAGGATAGTTTAGTGCATGGTTTTCTGCTCCATTTCTATTGAGAAGAAATGAAGTAGTCGTTTTTTATTCAGATATTTTTCAAACTTAATGTAAGGCCTCGTAAGGCTTATACCAACTCTCAAAGGTGCGCCCCTCAATCAGTTTCGGCTCAACAATAAGTGGGATAATACTGATTTTAACTATGCATCGGTACTGTAGTTCATACATATTTTTACTTTTTCTTATGAGTTCCGAATTCGATTTTGTACAGAGATCTGATTTCATTGCGTTTCGCATTTCGGAATCTCACCGTTACACAGAGCTATAATTAGTCAGAGTGTTCAGTAGATCCATCAAATGCGTATCCGCTTCGTTCCGAATTAATCAGCGCTCTGGAGCTTGGAGATTCATGACGTCGGCTTAAAAACCAACCTACGATTGAGTTACGTTTTTATAATTTACTCCATTTACTCCACCTAAAAGAGCAAAAGGTGGGTCACCTAAAAGCAAGTTATAGTCGTTCCATACTCTTCCGACCTCCACTCATAAGTATTAACAAGAATAGTAAGAACTACAGCACAGTTTGATAAATCTTATTCCGTATTGCACCACGAAAAAGTGTCTACCCAACATTACAGGCTCCGTTAACTGCCTGGCTAATTGTTTCACTCCCCAGGCCATTCATCCCCTCAGCACGGGTCGCCTGACACCTTGGGATTCATGGTTAGGGACGTCATATTGTCAGCTTCAGTGTTGTACCGAGCATGGCGATATAACCGGATTTACACAGTTACACACTACCTCAGAGTATATCCATATCCCAGCGTAACGGGACAAGGCAGCAATCATAGCGAACCCGAACATTTTCAGGCTAGATATACGGAAATGCCTTGATGAGCAGAGATTCCCTGATTTGTATACCCTATTATGAGTTTGAATTATGTTGTCTTCTGAAACGTTCAAATGTAAATTATTATTTTCGGCATCCAAATTTAGTGTTATAGAAGTATGTTAGTGTTACAAAGTTATAAAAATAGGACAGTTATTGAACTCACAACCTGCTGCGAATAAAGCAGATTTTTTCTTAAATTCTTTATTAGAGTGATTTTTTCAGTGTTAAATAGAAGCTCATCACTTCTTATAAAGCAGATAAGGTAGCCACCAGATCACTTAGCCTTAGTAGGTACTTTAGACGTTTACTTATCCGTTTGAAGACACTCTTGTTACTATAATATGGGATCATGTATTCATGATCAACTGCAAATATCCAGAACATTATGAAGTATTCCATACCTGAAAATAGATTAAAAAGAAGAAAAATTAGTGGTTTATAGAAAAGTTGAATTTACGATTAATTTACACAGCTTAGACATACAACCAGCAACGAGAAAATAGTGGAATGGTGAAAGCCCCAGCATTAATAACCCATAAACACAACATATGTTTTGTACCTTCATTTTTAAATGGTTATTAAACGTCAAATGAATCAAAAAGTGACATAAACAGAAATAAGATAATCCGTCAAACATTCAACGTTTGTGTACCCACTAGAAGCAAGTAGAAGCAGTGTCTACTCGTTACCCTATGCGTAATAATGGAGATCGGAGTAGTCGATAGAATTGAACCGATAACCGCTGTCATTATTAAAAAAAAATGAATTGAATTCAACAATACTTAAATAACAAATTAATTTCGTTCCTTTATTGTAAGTACCGTCAACTGAGGGGGGGAGATGATCATTTTTAAGACAAAACATGCAACAACAATGTGTGTTTACATTTCAAATCGAAACAAATATTTTCAAAACATGTACTGCTATACGTTGCAATAATCAACAACTTTAGTTTTCTGAAATGCGTTCACATTTATTAAAATAAATTAAATTATCACACATTTTTTTAGTAATCTGGTTTGGGGTGAAGTTGATCAAGACAGCTCTACTAAAATCATTATGACCTTGTAGTCAAAATACACTAGGTTATTTGTATGAATGTTGAATTTACTACGTAAAGAAGTCTACGAAGTCATTATTTGAAACGAAAATAGCGTCATTTATTACTATCTCTCTTCTTTCACAAAATACATTTTCATGATTATACTCGAAAACTCGGATTTCTACCAAGCGTTAACATTACTTGAACGGAGAATATTGCTGACTACCGTTTCATAAAAAAATGGAACTTTTGGCTGACACATCAAATGATCATCTTCGCCTCAATGTTCATCTTCCCCCAGTTGACGGTACCTACACGTGAAAATAATTAATGTTATATATTATTAAGATTTCTAATACTTTTTGCCAAAGCAGACGCTTAATGATATGTATAAGAAAAACTTATACATCGCATTGGTCACATACATTCGGAAACTTATACTTTTCATTAACTTATGAATGTTATTAGCGTTTTGATATGGGATCATTCATTAGGTGGCATAATGAAGAGTATAAGTATTTTCGAATGGTGTTTGCCATAGCATATAAGGTTATTTTTTTACGTGTATGTCTTTCTTGTGAAATGAATGCATTCATATATGCGGAATACAGTCCTTTCATAGCATAGCATTTCCATAGCATAGTTACGATGTACTTCGTAGATTGACTAGCAGCGATACTCAGGTTTTTCTTTTGAAATCCTTATTCAGATTGCTGTCAGAAATCAAGGTGGGTGTGGTGTGGTCCACATGAGGATTACTGCTCCATGATGATTACTACTAGTGTGCGACACTATCATAAGTACTACGGTATTGGATTTTGAAGAAGGTATTCATTTGGACAGGATTTGCCTGTAGCTGGAGATGTGATTAGGGCGAATCTTGTCAACAACACGCAAAAGTTTCTTTCTAGCTTTAAAGGAATGTATTCGGAATACAGCCCTTTCGAGTAAACATTTGAACTTGAAGGTGCTGTTGAAGAATTTAGTATTTGATTACTCCGAACCGGATGCTTTATGTTTGATTTAAAGGATCGTAAGCAATCAACTGATAAAGGAGTACGTTTTATGTTGCTTTGCTTTTGAGACACATTTCCATCAATTCTGGCCAAAATCTATTAAAACGACCAGAACAGGAATTATACTTTTCTTATAACATTTCTCACAAAAAACTGAGAAATGCCATTTTACCAAGTTCGAGATCCAGATTAACAGATTTTTGCCACGTTCCGATCGAAAATCAAAATGTCCAAGTTCCGAGAAGCTGATTGTCCATGTTTCGCAATATAAATTGTTTGCGATCCGAGAATTAATTGCTCTATGCGTTCCGATGAAAATTCGCGTTTTAAATCCGCGTTTTGAAAGCAAATTTTCAAAATGAAAAAATAGGTGTGCTCCGGAAAATAAATTTTTCGCTTTCCGAAAATAATTTCCTTTAAGAGTTCTAATTTTCGGCCTTTCAAAAAGATCTCGACCCGCCAAAGAATAGTATGAACTCCGAGTAGTGTAATGACCCTCGCGTTCCCACAAGAAAATTATCGCGTCCCAAAATGTAGAGTTACGTAAAACAAATAGTTGAAAAGCAGTTTTAGACATGCGGAAGGATGGTAGTGAAACAGAATATTTATAGTCTATTTCAAAGATTTTTTTATTTAGGTTTTGACAAAAAGTTTAGTTTTTAGGGTTAGCAAAGGTGCGGGCTGATCGGATCATTGTTGGCATGCGATGAATTTGGACATACCTTGTCTTCATGCTACCTTAGACTGGCCCAAAATGCATGAAATCCTGAATTTCAAACCTTGCACCCTTAAATGACAGTTTGGGGGTCCCAGAAGCTCCCCTGAAAATTTCAGCTCATTCGGTCCAGTGGTTGGCGTGCGCAAATGGCTCGAAGTTTGTATGGCAAAAGTGATCCAAATGTATGGGGAAACGCAACCGTTTTTTTTAGTAAAAAAAAACACATCCGGGATATTGTTCGATGTTTAATCTCGCAATTTTCTGGCGTGGTTTTATCTTCGAGCCAACACGTTAACAAAATTTACTCAAAATTGGCATAAATTGAAGAACTCAAAATTTGGTCAAGTTTGGTTTATGCTATAGTTTAGAGTTCAATTTTCGAAGCGTGAATGTAAATACACGAAATAAATTAAGTACTTCTTCCATTTATTTTGTTAGCCTCAAATAAAAATATACAGTTCTAACATTATTGATATGACCCATCAAAATTACCTTATATTTAGTAGAATCGTTCCTTATAGAACAATATGGGACCCATTTTATTATTTCCCCTTTATTGTGACCAATTTCAATATAGGGTATTCAGAAAAATCGATCATTTCAGGAATTTTACTTTTCATGAAATTGTTAGGCCTATTTGTTTAAATTGTTGCCTATTAACAAATCAAATAAAAGCTCTTTATTTCTACAGGTATACCTGGATTTAACGTAACTAATTTTTCACTCTTCAAATCGTTGTATCTCCAAAACCACTGGTCCTGCAAGAAAAATGTGCTTCTTGCTTTGTGAAGTGATATTTGATCGTGCAAGTGGAATACATAAAATAGATTCAAAATCTAAGGAAGAATTAAGTATGGAACTTGTTGTCCCAATTGAAAGTTTTAAAGGTTTAAAGTTGCCTTCAAACGGTGATGTGCTTGGTCGGATGCGTTTTATAATGAAAAATCAACATTTGAGTATAAAACCAGCCGCTAAAACTGTAGTAACTGAGCTTCAAATTTTTTGGGAGAAATACAGAATTTCTTTAATGCAACGCTACAATGCTCTAAATTAATGATTTCGTGTGTGTTACTTCTACGTGAAGTTAAACGATTACGATATATGAATGTTAATATCTTCCAGTATGAAGAATGTTTAGAAGTCGATTTGAAAGCGAGCGGAGGGCAATATTTGTGATGGGGAAGGTCGTGCGATATGTGCCATCACAAATATTGCCCTCCGCTCGCTTTCAAATCGACTTCTATAAAAACATCCTTCATGCCTGCCGTATCCTAACGGAACTATCAATTCTATACTTTCGCCTCTAATGCTATCATGAACATGTAGGGTCCAAGTTTGGAAGATGATATTAGCATTTCCATATCACTACAATGCTGTTGTTAAGCTCCTAAAATTACACTAGTCAACAGTGTTTTACTCCCTTCAACCATTTTCAGTGTACTTGAAAGATTTTTCTTCGCTGAATTCAGTCATGTATTCAGATTAAACAGATGTAACACGTCCAGTTTTTGAGAAAAACAGGTTTAAATTCACAAAACTATGTATTCTTATGGGAATTTGGTTTCTCTGTTCTGTAAAGCTGGTTTTCGGCTTATAACTTTGAGAATGAGGTTTGAATTATATAGAAGAAATCGTACAAGATCCAAGTAAGTTGTTGAATCTTATTTGACACGTTCATTTGTTGTGAAAAAACGGAATTTATTTCACAAAAGTACGTATTTTCATAGGAATTTGCTCTCTCTCCTCTGCAAAACGGAATTTCTGCTCCTCACTTTCAGAATAAAGTTTGAATTTTGTAGAATGGGCATTGTAGAATGCATGTGGGTTGTTGGATTTTATTTGGCACGTACATTTGTTGTGAAAAACGGAATTGAATTCACAGAGGTACGTATTTTCATAAAAATTTGTTTTTCTCCTCTGCAAAGCTGAATTTCGGCTCCTCACTTTTAGAATAAAGTTTGAATTTGGTGAAATGGGTCTTGTAGAATGCATGTGGGTTGTTGGATTTCATTTGGCACGTTCAATTGTTGTGAAAAACGGAATTTGATTCACAAAAGTACGTATTTTCATAGAAATTTGTTTTTCTCCTCTGCAAAGCTGAATTTCGGCTCCTCACTTTTAGAATAAAGTTTGAATTTGGTGAAATGGGTCTTGTAGAATGCATGTGGGTTGTTGGATTTCATTTGGAACGTTCATTTGTTGTGAAAAACGGAATTTAATTTACAAAAATACGTATTTTCAGAGAAATTTGTTTTTCTCCTCTGAAAAGCTGAATTTCGGCTCCTCACTTTTAGAATAAAGTTTGAATTTTTTAGAATGGGCCTTGTAGAATGCATGTGGGTTGTTTGATTTCATTTGTCATGTTTAATTGTTGTGAAAAACGGAATTGAATTTACAAAAGTACGTATTTTCACAGAAATTTGTTTTTCTCCTCTGCAAAGCTGAATTTCGGCTCCTCACTTTTAGAATGAAGTTTGAATTTGGTAAAATGGGTCTTGCAGAATGCATGTGGGTTGTTTGATTTCCTTTGGCACGTTCATTTGTTGTGAAAAACGGAATTTCATTCACAAAAGTACGTATTGTCATAGGAATTTGCTTTCTCTCCTCTGCAAAGCTGAATTTCGGCTCCTCACTTTTAGAATAAAGTTTGAATTTTGTAGAATGGGCCTTGTAGAATGCATGTGGGTTGTTTGATTTCATTTGTCACGTTTAATTGTTGTGAAAAACGGAATTGAATTTACAAAAGTACGTATTTTCATAGAAATTTGTTTTTCTCCTCTGCATAGCTGAATTTCGGCTCCGCACTAGGATGAGAATAAAGAATGCGTGGAGTAATATTTAGTATATGCTGGAGGTGGGTGAGGGTAAGATTTAGGAGCAATCATTGCGATATAAAATGTAGAGTGCTCGATAGATCGTGTTGAAGTGCGCGTCGGTTTGTGAGATTTTTCATTCTTTGCGAGATAATCCACGGAATAAATATAAGTTGATAAATCGTAAAGAGTGCAAGTGTGTTCGTATTTTGTGTTGGACGCAGTACGGTCGCGCGGTTATAAAAATATATTATTCTGCTATGTAGGCGAGTAAATTGGAAAGTCAACAATCAGTTCAGTGCAGAATTGTTCGTTTTGTATTGGACGTAGAACGATCGGAGATCGCGTCCAGACGTGTTTTCTTCAGTAAACAGAACGATCGGCCGGTCATCGGAATTTCGTTCTGCTTTGAGCGGTAAGCAGAACGATCGGCCGGTAACCGAAATTTTTTTCTGCTTCGTGCGTGTGTGTAAACTAATTAGAAAGTAAAAGTTTAAATCGCGTCTAGACATGTTTTCTTCAGTAAGCAGAACGATCGGCCGGTCATTATAGTTTTATTCTGCTTTGTGCGGTAAGCAGAACGATCAGCCGATCACCGAAATTTTGTTCTGCTTTGTGCGGCATTTTAAAAATATTATTGTTTTCATCGATCAAACTACACGCTATACACGGCATACCGTTTACCAAAACGAACCCTGCCACACTCCCTACCTCATATATCCAACATCCCAGTGATCTCTCGTGGAAGTGCAGATGACTCGTCGGCTTCTATCAAAGCGAGTATCACGTCAACAATTTCCTACCTATTCCCTAATTGACCTGCATTCGGACACGGCCGGCGCTGGTATTGCTTATTTTTTGGGTCACCAGTTCTTACACATTGAAGATGATGTTAGTCCCAAACTTCATCTGTTGGTTCTCTGTGTAACTACAGCTGACCTGGCAATAACGGAGGAGCAACCGTGGGCGGTCAATCATGCTCATGCTCATGCTCAAGGGCCAAATCCACATACCAAAAACTATCCCTACGTACAAAGCGAAGCCAAGCCAAGCTTCGTCGGGGTCAGTGCGTTGACCGCCCCGTTGGTTGCCCCGGTTCAAGAGAGTGAGTTAAGCTTCCATATACTCACCTCCTTCGGCAGGGCGGGTGCCCGGGAAATCAACTGTGCGAAGAGAGAAAGAACGATCAAGTGTTTAAAAACTGAGAGTAGTGAATTCGCACGCGAAGCGGACTTGCGAAAACTGAGATCGGGAAAAAACTGAAAGAGGAAGTGAATGACTGATTGATAAAGTGTACGTGAGGAATCTATGACAAAAGGTCGAAGGACGGAGGGCCGAGGGGACGGGGGGTCGAGGGACAGGGGGTCGAAGAGACAGAACGTCGAAGGGACAAATGGTCGAAGGGACAAAACGTCGAAAGGGACAGAAGGTCGAAGGGACAAAGGGTCGAGGGCACAGGGGGTCGAACGGGACAAAAGGTTGAACGGGGCAAAAGGTCGAACGGGACAAAAGGTCGAGAAGGACAAAAGGTCAAAAAGGACAAAAGGTCGATCAAAAACAAGTTGATAACAAGTTTAACTTCAAGCAGAAAAAATACATTCATCACATCAATCAAAGTTGAAGAATGAGCTATTTTCAAAGAAGGAGTAATTACTATGAAACAATATTATGAGTATCTAGATAGTTCTGTTAGAGGTAAAAAAGATTGTTGATTTAGGAAATGAATGAAACTTGTATTGCGCGAGACAGAGTTGTACGCATTGAAAATACACCGGCGTGTCATATACGCCGTTGTATTTGATGTGCGGTGTGCATCATTTTGACAGATCAAAATGACATTTAGAAAACTCAACATCCATCTATTAGCTGTACTCACTGAATGAATTTTATTTAATTGTTAAAAATTGTTAAAAATAAAAGAGCAGAGTTTTTGCTAACTGTGTAGGGCAACTCTGGATTGACTCTCTCCGTTTCAGTTCCTTGTTCATTTCGACCTTTTGTCTCTTTCGATCTTTTGATCTTATTGATCTTTAGTTTCTTTCGACCTTTTGTCCCGTTCGACGTTCTGTCCTTTTCGACCTTTTGTCCCGTTCGACGTTTTGTCCCGTTCGACGTTTTGTCCTTTCGACCTTTTGTCCCTTTCGACCTTTTGTCCTTTTCGACCATTTGTCCCTTCGACCTTTTGTCGTTCGACGTTTTGTCTTTCGACCTTTTGTCCTTTCGACATTTTGTCTTTCGACCTTTTGTCCCTAACCCGTACGTGAGAGTGAAAGACAGCACAAGCAAGCAGCTGCCACTGAGGCAGCAATGGAAGGGGAATGATCCACCCCCTGGTGGGTCTAGGGTTATTGATGGTAGCTACACCGGTCCAACTCTCCCTCCTTTCATGGACGGAGAAAATATGCACGGGTCCCTGCATGTTCTGCGACTGTCTGCGATAAGTGGTTCTCTACCCAAATCACCTTTCGCCATTATGAAGTCCATCCAGCAGCATTTGAACGGGAAAAATTGAAGGCGCCTTTCCAGAATCCCAAGGAGCTACGTACGCCCTAAAAGTCCGGAATATTCTTTGACTTGCCGATGCCGACTATGACTTCCTTGATCGATGGAACCCCGGTCACCTTTTCTGAGCATCCAAACCTAAACACCACTAGATGCGTCATGAGCTGCCGTGATGTCATCAATATGACGGACGCTGAACTTACACAGGAGCTAAAAGAGCGAGGAATTAGCGAAGTTTTTTCCTGTCGGGTGTGCCACTGCGACCAGTTATTAGATCTATTGTAGCATTCCCCGTATCCTTAGTGTTTAAGTGCATGTCGAATTACTCCATTACTATTGAGAAGCAATGAAATCTGTTTCCGCTGCATACAATTTAGCCTCAAAAGAGAGGAATTTGAGTCTTTCAACCATGTGCAGGGTAAAGTTAATTTTGTTATAATTCAAAAACTGCAATTGGTAGAGAGGACTAAATACGATAAATCCTAGAAATACCACAAGAGCCTACCACGAAGAGAATGAAATTCAAAAGATTAAAGCAGATCAGAGATTATCATACCCTGTTGCGAGAAGGGCATTCGAGAGCCGACACGGAATCTACGCCTTTGCTAACATCGTGTCCACTGGGAACTCTGATCTTAGCAAAAAGATCGAATACCTTAGCTGTGCAGTCTCGCAGAAATATGAGGAAATTTCTGACCTTCTGGCCGCGTTATCGGCTAGACTTCAGCCAACCGCCTCCGATGAATCCAATATGATCGCTGAACTCGAAAGGATTATCGCCAAGCAAGCTGAACAAATAAACCAGTTAACCGACCAGTTGAATAACTTTCTCCGTTCCGTCATGCCAGCCAGTTACGTTACACGTCCCACCGAACAAACGCTGCCGATTCCAAAAACTGTTGACAAATCGCCAAAGAGAAAGGACCGAAGCTGGCTCCCAAAAGTCAAAGAAACAATATCCCATTGCAACCGCCGGCCACTCAAGCCAAACGGTCTCTATCGAACGTCTCGCCCGCGGATACAGCCCAACCTCAATCACAAAAAAGGCCAAGCAAAAAGGCTATCGCTAAATCCACATCCAGCAATCATCAAAGATGGCTTCATCCGACCACATCCCAACTGATTTAGCACTAGCCAATAGAGCCAGCCCAAACCTCCATGTGTACAAAAACGGATCCTGAGGAATAATGAAGGAAAGTCTACTTGAGACAGGATCGCAAATTTTCACCATCTGCACTGGAAACTCCAACACACTCAACCATCTCCCATCTTTTTTGGCGAACTACACCGATCACATAACATACGATGCCATCACATTAGAACCTAAAATTGCAGTAAAGGACTACCAGGTCGCAACTCAAACGCGTTCCCTCCACTAGCTATATGGACAGCCGTTCCCCCGAGAGAATATTAGTGCTACCTAAGCCGAGGAACCAATAAAATCTAAACTCCACAGTTCCACATTCTGGGCCGCTATGCGCCGGAATATACACTACGCAAAATTATATTTCACTGACACGACTCACTACCGTTTGTGTGTTTTCTTTTTGTTCAATTCGATCTACCTATTACAACGCATCATTACAGACATAATAAAATAATTTCGACATCACATACATGCTCTAATATTGGAGAGGGTTTAAGATATTTGCTTGGGTTCGAACCGAAACCATTAAAGTTTCTAGATCAGTAGATAGTATTTTTGCCAATGCGTAGGCACGACCCGTAGGTTGAGCGCGGAGGGAGGCTTCCTCTAAGCTCTACCTCCTTTATTTTTAAGAAACTCAGTGATGAACCTATTATTAAAATAAAAAATCACTTAAATGAAGATTTAAAAAAAAATCCCGTTTTGCCGAATATTTTGAAATTAATTTCCTTATTAAGTGAAAAGTCAGAAGTGAAATGTTCTAGGTGAAAAGTGAGGATTGAAAAGTGAAAAATGAGATGTTCAAAGTGAGCACTTTTCACTTCTCACTTTCTCTTCTCACGCTCTGCCTTTTATTTCTCACTTTTCACTTCTCACACCTCACTTCACAGTTCTCACTTCACAAATTTTTCACTTCTCACTTCACAAGGAAGGCAGCAAGGAAGGAGAGGGAATGATGAGAAGGAATAAAGATTAAGTTAAAAAAAATACAATTTTCACCAAAGTTTCCACTTCTCACTCCTTGGTCCTCACTTTTTACTTCTCAGTTCGTACCTCACTCTTCGCACTTTTCACTTCGAATATCTCACTTCTTATTTTTCATTTCTCAATTCTTACTTCTCACTTTTCACTTCTCACATCTCAATTCTTACTTTTCACATCATACTTCTCACTTTTCACAATTTACTTTTCACTTTTTACTTTTGTTTTCTCATTTGTCACTTCACACTTCTCAGTTCGAATTTGTCTCTCTTTCTTCTTGGTTTTCACTTCTCACTTCTTACTTTTCCCTTCTTACTTCTCGCTTCTTACATTTCACTTGACATTTTTCACTTTTCAATTCTCACTTTTCACTTCTCATTTTTCACTTCTCACCTTTCACTTCTCACTTTTCAATTTTTTTATTTCCAAATTATCAATTATTAATTCTTACTTCTCACTTTTCCCAACTTACTTTTCACTTTTTACTTTCTACTCTCACTTTTCATCTCTAATTTCTCACTTTTCACTTCGAATTTGTCACTTCTCACTACTTACTTTTTACTTTTTAATTCTCACTTCTCATTTTCCACTTTCAACTTCTCATTTCTAACTTTTCACTTCTTATTTTTTACTTCTCAATTCTTACTTCTCACTTCTTATATCTCACTTTTCAATTCTCATCTTCTACTTAGAGAATATTGAGTAAGGGAGGTATCGACTTACGAAGGGAATGCATTTGCTAGATTCAAGGGACTTTGAATTTCAACGAGTAAAGGAAAATATCAAGTTAGGGAGAGTTCAAAACAATTTCGCAAAGAATTTTTGAAGGATTTTTCGGAAATATGAACTAAAATCCAGGAAGATTTCAAACATTCTAGAGAAACTTCTGGCGAAAGTTTTGGATAAACACCCGTAAAATTAAAAAAAAATGGAAAACTTTCAGGGTGATTCACTTTTAGCGTAAGATTGTAATAAATTCTTGGGGATATTCCACATTTTCAGCTTGAATCTCCTGAACAATTTCTGCAAGTATTCCCGAAGAATTTCCAGAGAAAAATCCAGTTGTATTAGAAGAGAAAAATCATGAAAAAAATTTCCGGATGCTTTCCAATACTAGCTGTGCTAGGACAAGACAAGAAACAATTTCCGGAGCAATTCTAGGAGAAATGAGAATTGTAATACTTGAATGAATTTTATAATATCTTGAAGAGGCTTCCTGACAAAATCCTGGATAAATCCCTGAAGGATTCCTAGCGAAATAACGTGAGAAATTCTTTAAGCAATTTTTGAGGAGTAAATCTTGCTCTAGGAATATCTCCTGAAATTCCTCGAAATTTCATTCCAGGAATTTCTGTGGAATGTTTTACAGGAATGCCTTCAGAATTTCTCCACGATTGAAAGAAATGTCAAAACGTGCTTAAGAAATGCATACAGAACTTTTCCATACAAATTTCTCCGTATTTTTTTTACGAAAACAGTTTTCTTTAGATTTATCTTAGGAAATTTCTCTAAAATTCAGAAATTCTGTCAAGAATTTATTTGATTGTCCGCTACAATTATTATCATTTGTGCAGACTAAAGTAAAACTCGTCTTCATTACGCACGGTCTATGGCTGCACGTCTTCAACCACGCAGTCCACGAAGAGTCCGCAAAACGTCGCCAAATAAGGGTATAACCCGTTAGGCATAAGGATGATAGCCATAAGTACGTTGGGCATAATGGACGTAGGGCATAACAGACGTTAGGCATAAAATGACCCAAAGAACAGCCTATGCCATAACGAAGGCAGAATTATGCCAAACGTCCATTATGCCTAACGTATTTATGTCTAATGTCGCGGACCAGCCAAATAATACTGTTCTCTGATACTGTTACCCTTATCCCTTGAGGAATATCCTCTGAAAGCACCAAAGAGGGAATTGGTAAAAGCCTCAAGCGCCTGCACAGTGGCGGGCCCTCATACAAATCCCGGACAAAACCTGAGATTGCGTTAAAATCTTCACCACCGAGTAATTTTGAAACGTTGAATTCATTTTGAGGTTAAAATGGTTATCCGACATTCTTTATGTCATCCAAGGGCTTCCGCAAGCCCAGGCCCTAGGATCTAGAACAAAGACAGCGTCCTCATTCTAATATTGCACCAGTCAATTTCCCGCTTTGGCGCAGCTATGCCCAATTCACCACGCTAACCACCGGAAGATAGACAAAATAAATAGATTTTAATACATAATATCAGATCTTTTCGAATCTATCCCAAAAAAGTTTAGCCAAATTTTATTTTCCCATACATGTTTGTTCGAGAGATACTTTACGGAATGAACTTCAACAAGACACCAAGAATTTAATTTACAAGCTACAATCAAACAATTTTGGAACTAGCTCATTCAATATATATGTTATATTACAAAAATATGGGCTTCACGAAAATCACGGAAAAATTTTGAGGTTTTGTCCGGCTTTCCGCCACTGTGGGCTGGTCTGACCAACATTTATTGTATTGTTTGGTCTGACCAACATCAGCAAAAGAGATGAGCTATCTAAAACCTTGTTTGTCCTTGAGTCTCAAGGTCGTTTTTAAAGGAGGTATAGAGAAGTTTTTGGACCTTGTTGATGCAGATTTGAAAGTTAGCTTTGAAGTAATATTTCACACCCTTTCGATTTTACAGTTTGGAATGGGTGGCAGGTCTAGCGATGGTAGTGTGTGTCCGTCCGCAGATCAGCAGGTAGAAGAGCCTTAACGCGATTAGCGTCGTGGAACAGCTGACTTCTAAAGAATGTAGATTCCAAAGGGGGAAGCATCTAAAATCACGGAGGTGACGGTTGTCCGGCATTCATCATCGAATCAAACGGCTATTTGCCGTGTATTTGTCGGTGGACAAAATTTGGACATTGTATGTTCTTCGAGGCTGAAGCATATGGTCAGTCAATGAGGAAAAAAAAGACAGGATCACCATCTTCGACTAGAGGTTGCAAAGACTGAATACTTAATACCTAGCATTAGACAACGGACAGGACATTCGCACAACACCCAGTGGACAAGCGGAGAATTTTCCGCTTTACGAAAAGTGTTCTCCTTACTAGGGTGGGAACCGAATCCACACTCCACAGCTTGCAAATACGCTTAGTCCACTGACGCCGCTAACCGCATGGCCACTAATTCCCGTGCTGTTAACTAAGGACGCTTACAGCCGAATCTTACGAAGCTCACGACCGAGGTGTGCTTGGCGATGAAAGCTGGATTCAAAAAATTTTTCGATGGGCGGTCCTCCACCCGCGGATTGACGATTTCCGATGCTTGATGGGAGCTTTACGCTCCCGTTGGCCTCCACTGGACGGCCCTCGATAAAGGTGCTGTTGGCGAGCCCACAAGAACAGACAACGTTCACTACACTATTCACCTGGGAGGTTAGGTCCTTGTGCGGTTTGTTAGTACAGCCTGCTGACATTTTACTGGAAGGTTAGATGCCGTCGATATCGGGAGAAGACTAAGGAAGAAATTCTCGAGTAAATGCTATCAAAAATCATACGGGAACTTGAGATCGTAGTGCGCTGTGATTGAAGGCGGATGCAAAAAAAAATGTCCCGTCACATTTAGCAGTTTTCTTCTACCTTTTACAAATTTCAAACTTGAAGCCTGAAGAAATTTCCGAATCCCAGTTGTCGAGTCTCGATCGAAGAGTTCAATTTGGCTTGAATGACCACTTGAAACATCAGAACAGATTTATTAAGAAACCAGGTCGCCGATTTCAAGGGGATACTATGACCAACAGTTCAAATACCGTGGTCTCCAATCAGCGAGGGATTGGACCGAATGATTTGGAAAGAGCTGGCTGGTGAATAGCAGGGATGTACCAGAACCCGAGTTTTTTCGATAGTATTTTTGACGGTCGGTAAGGTCTTCGAGGTCCAGGTATGTCCAATTTTGATTTTGTGAACAAAAATGTCTTATAATGTCAAATTATTTACTCATATTTCTATCAGAGGTACACATTTAATGTTGTTAACAGTTGCTATAGATCGCGGTAGTATCGAATATTTGCTCACAGTTATAGTTTTTTAAGTGTACCAGTTTGTCATCACGAATTTTAAATCTCCTTTAAAAAATTTATCCCATGACATTTGAAAAGTAACTCTGAAGTATCAAACATCGTAAACAATTTATTCGCTCGAAACTTTAATGATAATCTCAAAAAGTAATTTTTAAGTTTATTTTTAGTGACAATGTTGAAACCTGTTAGGGAACTTCAGCAAATTGAAATGTTAAGATTACTATTTTTTGAATCTCAAACCAAACTCTGGATCTGTGGCAACAAAATAAATTTTGTAATAATGTTTATCCAAATTGAGGTTTAAAAATTTGGTGTGTAATACATAAAATTATCTCAAATTCAGAAACACTGATTGATAATGTGATCCAGACAATTGATCATTTGAGCCTTATAGGTAAAGCATATATTTCAAATTAGTTTACGCAAGAGCAAGAATCAATCCAGGATGATGGCGAGCTGCATACAACTACATACAAGATCAAACTCTTTATTATTATTATTTTGTTAAGGTGAAATCAATACCTTTTATAAGATAACTCAATAATCGGTAAAATGCTTTGTGGCGTTTTGGCCCAACTTAATGTCTCAATTATCAGTCGGATTTCAGATATTAGATTGTAGATATAATGCCTGTCTACAAAAAAACGAATGATTACTACACGTGTTTGTTAAAATAATTATAATCATTATTCAGTTCTCGAGTTATGGAAAACGGAGTTATACTTATATACCCGAAAATTCAGTAGATAAATTTTGTACACCTACATATGAAAAATCAATTCCTGCTAAATGTAAAGTGACATTTGTCATCAATGAATAATTTGTTATGTAATTGAAATGTGAAAAGTAATTTCTTGTAGTCGTGTTTTTCCAGTAAGCAGATCGGTCGGTCGTCGTATGTAGTTTTGCTTTGTGCGGAAAGCAAAACGATCGGCCGGTCACGAGATTTTGTTCTGCATGTGCAGGTGAGTAAATTAATCAGAAAGAGAAAATTTGTTTCTAGTTCAGTCGTGTTTCTCCAGTAAGCAGAGCATCGGCCGGTCGTCGAAATTTAGTTTTGCTTAGTGCAAAGCAAAACGATCAGCGATCAAGATATTTTGTTCTGCTGTGTGCAGGTGAGTAAATTAATCAGAAAGTGAAAATTTAGTTCGCGTCCAGTTGTGTAGGTCGATGTTAAAATAATTAGCGTTTGTTCGATTGTTCTTGTTTTAATCAAACTACTCGCCTATACACGGCAGTCCGTTTACCAAAACGAACCCTGCCACACTCCCTACCCATGTATCCAACATCCCAGTGATTTCGTGGGCAGATGACTCGTCGGCTTCTATCAAAGCGAGTATCACGTCAACAATTTCCTATCTATTCCTTAATTGACCTGCATTCGGACACGGCGGCGCTGGAAGTTATTTTTGGGTCACCAGTTTTACACATTGAAGATGTTGTTAGTCCCAAACTTCATCTGTTGGTTCTCTGTGTAATTACAGCTGACCTTATAAACGGAGTAGCAACCCTGAGCGGTCAATCATGCTCATGTTTGTCATCTCTGCATAGCTGAATTTCGGCTCTCACTTTAAGTTTGAAATTTGAAGAATGTGCCTGGTAATGCATGTGGCTTGTTGGATTTCATTTGGCACGCATTTGTTGTGAAAACGAATTTCATTCACAAAAGTAGTATTATAGAAATTCGGCTGCTCTGTTTTGTGAAGCCAAAAATCCGTTTTTCACAACAAATCAATGCACCAAATGTCATCCAACCAACCATATTCATTTTGCAAGGCCTATCTACAAAATTCAATCTTTTTCCAAAGACGCACTTTGTGAATGAAATTCCGTTTTCACAACAAATGAACGTGCCAAATGAAATCCAACAGCCCAATGCATTCTACAAGGCCCATTCTACAAAATTCAAACTTTATTTTAAAAGTGAGGAGCAAAAATCAGCTTTGCAGGGAAAGATATCAAATTTCTATGAAAATACGTACTTTGTGAATTAAATTCCGTTTTTCACAACAAATGAACGTGCCAAATGAAATCATACAACCCACATGCATTCTACAAGGCCCATTCTACAAAATTCAAACTTTATTCTAAAATCAGGAGCCGAAATTCAGCTTTGCAGAGAGAGAAACCAAATTTCAATGAAAAGACGATTTTTGTGAATTGAATTCGTTTTTCACAAAAAATGTACGTGCCAAATGAAATCCAACAACCCACATGCATTCTAAAGGCCCATTCTACAAAATTCAAACTTTGTTCTAAAATGAGGAGCGAAATTCAGCTTTGCAGAGGAGAGAAACCAAATTTCTATGGAAAGACGTACTTTTGTGAATTGAAGTTTTCACAACAAATGTACGTGCCAAATGAAATACAGCAACCCACATGCATCCTACAAGGCCCATTTTACAAAATTCAAACTTTATTCTAAAAGTGAGGAGCCGAAATTCAGCTTTGCAGAGGAAAGATACCAAATTTCTATGAAAATACGTACTTTTGTGAATGAAATTCCGTTTTTCACAACAAATGTACGTGCCAAATGAAATCCAACAACCCACATGCATTCTACAAGGCCCATTCTCAAAATTCAAACTTTATTCTAAAAGTGAGGAGCGAAATTCAGCTTTGCAGAGGAAAGATACCAAATTTCTATGAAAATACGTACTTTTGTGAATGAAATTCGTTTTCACAACAAATGTACGTGCCAAATGAAATCCAACAACCCACATGCATTCTACAAGGCCCATTCTACAAAATTCAAACTTTATTCTAAAAGTGATGAGCCGAAATTCAGCTTGCAGAGGAAAGATACCAAATTTCTATGAAAATACGTACTTTTGTGAATGAAATTCCGTTTTCACAACAAATGCGTGCAAAATGAAATCCAACAACCCACATGCATTCTACAAGGCCCATTCTACAAAATTCAAACTTTATTCTAAAAGTGAGGAGCCGAAATTCAGCTTTGCAGAGGAGAGAAACCAAATTTCAATGAAAAGACGTATTTTTGTGAATTGAATTCCGTTTTTCACAACAAATGTACGCCAAATGAACCAACAACCCACATGCATTCTACAAGGCCCATTCTACAAAATTCAAACTTTATTCTAAAATGAGGAGCTGAATTCAGCTTTGCAGAGGAGAGAAACCAAATTTCTATGGAAAGACGTACTTTTGTGAATTGAATTCGTTTTCACAACAAATGTACGTGCCAAATGAAATCAACAACCCACATGCATTCTACAAGGCCCATTCTACAAAATTCAAACATTCTAAAAGTGAGGAGCTGAAATTCAGCTTTGCAGAGGAAAGATACCAATTTCTATGAAAATATTACTTTGTGAATGAAATTCTTTCACAACAAATGTACGTGCCAAATGAAATCCAACAACCCACATGCATTCTCAAGGCCCATTCTACAAAATTCAAACTTTATTCTAAAAGTGAGGAGCGAAATTCAGCTTTGCAGAGGAGAGAAACCAAATTTCAATGAAAAGACGTACTTTTGTGAATTGAATTCGTTTTTCACAACAAATGCGTGCCAAATGAAACCAACAACCCACATGCATTCTACAAGGCCCATTCTACAAAATTCAAACTTTATTCTAAAATGAGGAGCCGAAATTCAGCTTTGCAGAGGAGAGAAACCAAATTTCTATGGAAAGAGTACTTTTGTGAATTGAATTCGTTTTTCACAACAAATGTAGTGCCAAATGAAATCCAACAACCCACATGCATTCTAAGGCCCATTCTACAAAATTCAAACTTTATTCTAAAAGTGAGGAGCCGAAATTCAGCTTTGCAGAGGAGAGAAACCAAATTTCAATGAAAAGACGACTTTTTGTGAATTGAATTCCGTTTTCACAACAAATGTACGTG
Source organism: Armigeres subalbatus (assembly GCF_024139115.2). Classification (NCBI taxonomy): domain Eukaryota; kingdom Metazoa; phylum Arthropoda; class Insecta; order Diptera; family Culicidae; genus Armigeres; species Armigeres subalbatus. Next base: position 234,655,476 of record NC_085140.1, on the reverse strand, counting down.
CCAAATGAAATCCAACAACCCACATCACCAAAGGCCCATTCTACAAAATTCAAACTTTGTTCTTAAAATGAGGAGCGTAATTCAGCTTTGCAGAGGAGAGAAACCAAATTTCTATGGAAAGACGTACTTTTGTGAATGAAATTCTGTTTTCACAACAAATGTACGTGCCAAATGAAATCCAACAACCCACATGCATTCACAAGGCCCATTCTACAAAATTCAATCTTTATTCTAAAAGTGAGGAGCCGAAATTCAGCTTTGCAGAGGAAAGATACCAAATTTCTATGAAAATACTTTTGTGAATGAAATTCGTTTTCACAACAAATGTACGTGCCAAATGAAATCCAAAACCACATGCATTCTACAAGGCCCATTCTACAAAATTCAAACTTTATTCTAAAATGAGGAGCCGAAATTCAGCTTTGCAGAGGAGAGAACCAAATTTCTATGGAAAGACGTACTTTTGTTAATTAAATTCCGATTTTCACAACAAATGTACGTGCAAATGAAATCCAACAACCCACATGCATTCTACAAGGCCCATTCTACAAAATTCAAACTTTATTCCCAAAGTGAGGAGCCGAAATTCAGCTTTGCAGAGAGGGAAACCAAATTTCAATGGAAAAACGTACTTTTGCGAATTGAATTCGTTTTCACAACAAATGTACGTGCCAAATGAAACCAACAACCCACATGCATTCTACAAGGCCCATTCTACAAAATTCAAACTTTGTTCTAAAATGAGGAGCCGTAATTCAGCTTTGCAGAGGAGAGAAACCAAATTTCTATGGAAAGACGTACTTTTGTGAATGAAATTCTGTTTCACAACAAATGTACGTGCCAAATGAAATCCAACAACCCACATGCATTCTACAAGGCCCATTCTACAAAATTCAATCTTTATTCTAAAAGTGAGGAGCCGAAATTCAGCTTTGCAGAGGAAAGATACCAAATTTCTATGAAAATACGTACTTTTGTGAATGAAATTCGTTTTCACAACAAATGTACGTGCCAAATGAAATCCAACAACCCACATGCATTCTACAAGGCCCATTCTACAAAATTCAAACTTTGTTCTAAAAATGAGGAGCCGAAATTCAGCTTTGCAGAGGAGAGAAACCAAATTTCTATGGAAAGACGTACTTTGTGAATTAAAATGCGTTTTTCTCAAAAACTGGACGTGTGACAGAAAATCTGAATACGTACCTGAATTCAGCGTAAAAAATCTATTGAGTACATTAAAATGGTTGAAGGAGCGAAAAAAGTTCAATTTTGTTGGATATATTTACAAAATGCGAGCAATTATCAAAATATCTTCTCAAGGAGATAAACAGAAAGAGCAAGAGTCTAGTTTCATTAATAATTTGATCGATTTTTGACATTGCTCGACGAAATGCATTAAATTTGATAAAAAACGATAAGGATAAACAGTTCCTTATTCTGCAAAGGAAGTTGAAGGCCTGGATCTGCCTTTGCGAGAGTTAAAAAGGCAAAATCGAAGAACAACCAACAACGGAACCAGAGCCTTCCTTGGAATCTCAATCAGCTACCAGCGTTTTTATATTGATGGAGGAGGTAAGAATATAATCAAATAAGATGGTAACTTCTACTATATGTCAATATTTATGTCTTGTTTCCAGATGAGAAACCCTCCACTAGTAGAGTTTTCCGAGCGAAGAAATCAAAATAATGACTCCTATACTAGCTGCCACCCTAGACCGTATTGAACTAAGCGACCGAAATGCAATGTATGTTTAGCGGTTTTAACAAGTGCTGGATTAAACTTAGGTAAGTTCTCCCAACATTACTTTTATTGTATTGTTCTTTCTCCTCCAGTTATTATTTTGTAGTATCTGTAACCAAAACAAAATCTTATCAACTTTATCTATTTTCAGACGATTTCTACGTTAGCAGACAAACAATCTCAGGTCCGTGCAGAATATCGCGAAGAGATTGCTCAAAAAATCCAAAGCAATTTTGATCTAAATGGACCAATTGTTGTACATTGGGATGAAAAGCTGCTTCAAGATCTCAGGTAATATATTTGAGTATTGTTTATAGCATTGAAATGTGTTATTCTGTGTTATGATTTTTGGATATCTTTTAACTAAGCATGATTTGAAGTAATCGATAGGTTTTTTGTTATTTGAAATTTCTTTCCTACAATTTTAGATTACATTTGAATATTTTGTTTTTTTAAAGAAGCTATTTGTAACATATTTTAAACTTTTTTTAAAGGATATATCTGATTTTTTTCTTTTCAGGTACTGACAAAGTAGAAAGATTGCCAGTTTTGATCTTCTGAGCAAATGTTCAGCTGCTTGAGTCCTAAAATTGTCTTCTGAATTGGTGAAAGACAGGCAAACGAAGTTTGCAAATTGATGAATGCATGGAACCAAGGATCGCATCTGTGCAATGGGATTGATACAGCAGCAAATACAGGAATCAAAAAGGGCTTGTACCTAATCGAGAAGCGAATTGGCAGAGATCTTTTATGCCTGGCGTGTAGGCACTATATTGCCGAAGTTTTGATGACAGCAGCTTGGGAAAACTATTTCCTTCAAAAGGCCCTTCTTCAAGTATTTTTTAAAATTTAAATCGGCATGGCCTACTATGGATCAATCCTTTGATGAAAATGTGGTAGACGAAAACATTATTGAGATCCTTGGTGATGAAACACAACATTTGATTGAATTTTGAAAAGAACTCAATATTCAACAGCAACGACAAGACGATAAAGAGCTGCTAAATTTATCTTTAGCATTTCTTGGTGTGAAAGAATTAAATTTCGCCACCAGGAGCACAAAGCAATGCCAGATGGATGGCGAAAGCAATATATTGTCTTAAAATATGGCTGTTTAGAGGCCAATATGACATGACCGATGATGAAAGGCGAAAATTCCAGTAATGTGTGCTTTTATTTTACCAGTTTACATTTGGTCTTGGTTCAAAGTCCTTTACCCTCATCAGCAGCACGAAATGATCTAAACCTGGCAAAAAAATGATAACTTTACGATTCGCGAAGTCGGCACTGCTCTTCCCTCCATGGAAAATCCCATTGCTATCTGTCAGAGTTTGAGTGAAACATGGCGCCATCTCATCCTCTCTGTTGTTCTACTGAAAAATCCATAAAGAAATGTCATTGTTTGTGTGAAGAATTTTGCTTCGACTTCGCGAATATGCTTTCCTGATCAATCAAGAAATGTGTATATGGCTGCGGCTTCAAGATTTGCAAATCATCTATGGTACTTAAGTGAAGAACTAATCGCTCTGGCTTTTTCGACCCAGAAATATCTACTGATGAGAAAAGAAATCGCACAATTTAAAATCTTGTAGAGTGATGAAGTAAGAAAAATAAAATTGAAAGTATCTACGATCGATAACTTGACTTCTTGTACGCTTTCGATTTTATTTCTCAAACACGATGAATTTTTTGAAATTTCTGAATATTTGCAAATTTTCTCAAAGAAGATCCTAGTATAAGGGATGAATTGGAAGAATTTGTTGAAAGTAGAAATAAAATTAATTCATTTTTGGTAGTGAATGACTATGCTGAAAGAGGAGTTAAACTAGTTCAAGATTTTGTGGAAAATTGACAAAAATGAAGAACAGCTTCAATATCTTCTCAAAGTTGTTCAACAGCATAGGAAAATTTTCCAGGATGCACTCGCTCTGTTATGAAGGAAGGCCTTGCAGTTGAAATAAATAATTAATATAGGTATAAGTGTTGTTTTTTGTTAACTTTGTAGTTTTATACAGTTAATAAATTATGCTATCAACATCAAAACTGTTGTTTGAAAATATATAACTTATATAATATCCCAGGTCTCTCTGTCTTTCTGTCCTTCTGTCCCTCTGTCTGTAACGATTACATCATATCGTTCTAAAATTGATGCAACGGGCATCACGATGTCCGAAAACAACTCGTTACAAATATTTCATAAATTTTGTATCCCTTAAAACTTCAGCTCGTTGGCTTCTGTAAGTTACCCCCACCCTCTCTAGCTACACTACTGTACAGAGCACGGAAAGTATTTACCAATCGGATAAAAATTCGCGAGATTGGTGCGATAATCGCATTTAATTTCGCACGGCACCGTATACGCCTGCATCGCCGCCGCAATGGTCGGTGGTACGCTGCTCTCATTTTAAACCACTGGGGACACGCTCGAAACCCTCGACTTTGGATGCTTATAACTCAATTTCAAAGGGATTTACGTCCGGTCTTCACCAGTCGCTTCCTTATATAAAAAGGTTCTACATTTTGTCCACAACAGGAACTGTCGACCACAGCGTCACCTAGAAGCAAAAACTGAAACATTTGGATCACTTTTCTCATACAAACTTTGAGCCATTTGTGCACGCCAACCACTGGACCGAATGAGCTGAAATTTTCAGGAGAGCTGTCATTTAAGGGTGCAAGGTTTGAAATTCCAGACTTTTCACTTTTTCCATATAAGCTTGGCCACTCTAATGCTACCTGTTTCCGGCTCCATCGTTGTAGCATTCGACTCTATTAGTCCGGTTGAGTCCGCATTCGGATGAGGTGGAAAACGTTGAGATGCGCGGAAACATACGAGACTTGAATGCGCGGTGACTTTCGTTCCGCAGGCCTGTCGGGGTAGCGAGGATATTTCAGGCCAGATTGCCCGTCGAATGACGATGGATTGACCCGTAGTGAGTTTTGTGGCGATTTGAGGTCGGCCGGACACTGACGGATAGCGGCGATAATTCCGTCTGGATTGGCCGCCGAATGGCAGAGGGTGGACGCGTAGAGGCTTTGAATCGGCGATCAGACGTCCGGCCACTGAGGGATTCCGTCGATACTTTCATCCGGATTATCCGCCGGAGGTCGAGGGTTGGACACGTGGAGGCTTATGTGTCCGCGGCGAACGGTATTGCATTTAGTCCTGGAGCAGAACGCTCCTGTGCGAGGCGGATCATTTTGCCGGATAAACGGATTCTCGCCGCCTGGTGATGGCCAGGTAGCAAGATCCAAATGCGGCGGAGGCCTCTGAGAAACGGTTCACCAATACGGCTCCTAAAGCGCAGAGGTCCCCACGTTGTATGGCTGTTCACCATACCGTAACAGGCTAGTGAATCCGCTGGTTACCACTGCTTAAAGGACCGGTCGTTGGTTTCAGGTCATCCAGAACACGTTTTATATTCACGCGGATCAAACCAAACGCCGACGTTCAGATCCTTTTTCCATACGCGGTTTTCTGGTTGCTTTTCTTTTTTGTGCGATCGTTGTTACGATCCTCTTTCAAGGTTGGTTTCATCTCGACTCCCTGGAACTCACGTCATCCTCCTTTCTCTTCGCGCTTTCACCCCTTTCCACATTTCCACGAATTCCAGGGGTTCGCGAGGGATTTCCCTCTTTTCTTTGAGCCACCGAGTAGAGCTGTGTGATGTATTAGTGGTACATATTCATACACTGCGAAGTCAGAATACTCACATTGCTTGAAGATCGATGTCTTATTCATGGTTTTACTTTTTTACTGCGTATATTAAACACTTGCTTACTATTTTACATATTACCACATCTCAAGTCCGTTTGTTTGCTTATTGGTTTTTTCAGTAACACTCTTCGAGTGAAAATGGAAAATTCAAATCACCCTCATCCAGTACCTCGAATATTTCAAGTGATCAAGTGATCATTCTGAATATTTTGTTCTATTTTGTGTGGTCGGTTTGTACACTGACTCCACAATCATAGGTCACACCAATATGAGACATTTCCATTTAACCAACATGCAAAGTGAGGTAAGTAATTATTGTTCTAATGTGACCCATACATATGGGGGTCAGTAGAATTGATTAGTACGAGTTCAAATTTCTTTTTGTATAACCCCGATCAAACTACACGCTACACCCGGCATACTTTTTATCAAAACAAGCCCTGCTACACGGGTCAGTGATGAACTTATTTATCAAGTAAAAAATCATAATAATAAAGAAAAAAAATGCAAGATTTGGTTTTCAGTTGCATATCACAGAATATTGAATATTTGAACAAAATATTTTATTCCTATGTATTTCATGCTCGAAGTTTATTATTCGCTACAACTTGTCGTAGCAGATATCGAAGCGGTACTTTGAAAAACTCTATTGGGATTCAGAGCAGCATCCGCTCAAGATTCTGAGCAAAATTCGTTCGAGATTCCAAACAGAATCTGTCTGGAATTCTGAACAGAATCCATTTGGGATTCTAAACAGAATCCGTTTGAGATTTTGAAAAGAATTCGTTCGGGAATCTGAATAGAATCCGATCAGAATTTTAAACAGAATCCGTTTGAAATTCTAAAGAAAATCCATTCGCTACTCAAAAAAAAAATCCTTTCGGAATTTAATTTCAAATAGAATCTGTTTATAATTCTGTTTGAGATTCTGAACAGAATCTGTTTGCGATTTTGAAAAAAATCGAATGGTTTTCTGAGCAGAATCCATTGTTGACAGTCAACGTATTTTCTGGAGGTAATAATCTTATTTTGAAAAATAAAAGCATTCTTATTACGGAGCAGTGTTTGACAACATCGTTTTTACCTGTAGTTCAACATTGAGTTTCTTCAATTCTACGATTAAATACAAATTTACCAGTATTATAACCCAAGGCGATAACATCGAAGTATATTTGCTGTCGGCATACATATCATTTAGGCAAGAAGTTATGAATTTCATGGATAACAATGATAAAACTATTCACGATATATAAATCGTGCTTCAACATCATAGTGATATGAACTTGACAGGTTCCCGAGAACACCGAAATATTGGGAATGATAAAAAGCTCATATGGCCGGGATTCTGCCAAATCGCACCAAGCGCCAACAAAAAAATAACAATTTTTCTGCCTAAGTTTTCGCTTATCAGATTTGTTTGATCAAATCGTATTGATATCCTCTACCTAAGGATATCCTACTATGAATGTGTGGATTAATTGATATGAAATGATTTCCGTTTTCCTATTAAGATCAAAATATCACAAGTCAGACAAAAAGCCGCTTGGTGCGTTTTGGCAGAACCTCGACCATATAATGCTTATCATAGCCATATGTAGTGTATTCTCAGAAAACATTCGTGGGCTGAAGGAAAAGGGTTGGAGGGTCGCAAGCAGCACTCGGGGGCCGCACTTTGGGGATCACTGCTCTAGACCATCTTTGAACAATAACAAACACATAGAAAAAGCGATGACATTTGTTTTGTTGTCGTTTTTCAAAGCAACGAGCTTTTTCAATCTAGTACCCATTTCAATTTTCCTTCCATTCCTCGATCTCTCCTTATCTCGATGGTTGAGATGTGGAAAGGCGACTGTATTCGGAGTCTGAATTAGAATAAAAATAGACAATCTGGAATTCTAATGAAAATTAGGAATCTGTTCTACACAATTTGAAAG